>NW_028301612.1:2121212-2424242 GCF_987345545.1 Pholcus phalangioides | reverse complement strand
AATCAATCTATATCAATCTAACTAGATGTTAATACTATAAAGCCCATCTAAATTATCGATGAAATTGAAACAAATACATTCATAAATTTGTTTTTTTAATACAGTGGAACTCCCATGCAATAATTTCTCTAATTTTTTTCTCCACCTGTACAGACCCCATTTTTGTATGCATGGCAAGGTAATCTGTCATATTAACAAATGGCAAATTTTTGGAGCACGGAATTGCTTTCATCATGTGCGGTCATGCAGCTTAGCGTGGATCATAGCTCCCATGTAACAAAACCATGTATGAAATAACAATTTCCTCTGGTCCCTTTAAGACAGAAGCAGGCTGAACCAATATGATAAGTGATACAACCTGCTACTGGACAATTTTAACCACTTTATCAAGTTGCAGGTTGAATCACTTATCATATCTGCCTCACTCCAGTGTGTACCCAGCCTAAAACCAATAAATATAGATTTCGCTGTATTCACATAAACAACAGTGGATGAAAAATAACTATAGATAAAATTATAGAAGTGCAATAGGCATACACACACATATATAGCTGAATATATAAACTCTAACTCACAGTATCTTCAGAAACATTCCCAATTGCAATGTTGTTCTTTACCTCAACATTATGAGCAATAAATATTAGCTCAATGTCACTCCTGCTACCTTTAGCTAATGGTTGCCAACGTGTTTTCACAACACCACTATAAGAGATAAACAGATATGTGAGTTTTTAAATCTATTATTATAAGCTTTTGATGGATTATATTTTGGGATGGACATATTTTCAGTTGGGATAGTTGATAGAGAATTACAAAAGCTAGCATTTAGTGCGAGAAATAAATACTAATCGGAGACAGATCATTTCACTTTATTCCTTGTCAAAGCTCCCAATTTTTGGAAAAAATCCCCCCCCCCACAAAAAAAGTTTCTATTCATCCTACAAATAATATACCCCAATATGACTTAACATAAAAATAAATATTCTTAACAACAACAAGACCTGCTGTTGAAAATTTATCCCACATTATAATCTAGATATAAATCGTTAGCTATATTGCTCTTTGGGTATGAACCACACTTTTTGTAGTCTGACAAGTGTAATACTACAAGGGAGATAAGTTTACACAGTTTCATGAACCAAAAATAGTAGTTACAGTTATTGATTTGTTCCTCTACCTGATAACTTGAATCTTTTCAAAGTTTAGCTTCTGGGTAAGAAATTAAAAATTCCTTACAGTTGGGTGAAAATTCTGTAAAACAAAAATCTAGGAACCAAATTAGATTGTTATGTGTTACTCGTATCTGCCCATAGGCATTATGAGTATATTAGCTCAAATGTATTTTCACTTTCAAACATAATGTTTTCCAACACACCTAATGCTGACATCATTGCCTGCTTGACAGCTATCAACGAGATCACCTTCAAAAATTACCCACATTGACCTTGGAACTGTTCCAATAACTAAGTTATAAACTTGTTCCTGCATCCTCATCTCTTGGTAGTCTTTACACCAAGCTGCATTCAGACCTGTATAAAAAAATACTTTTATCAGATGAAAATTTGATAACAAACACATACTAAAAATATAAGGAGAAACACAATTAGATTCATTTATGTAACTATTATTAGCAATTTTTCAACATTGTCTATTAACAATGTTTTTTCCATCAAACCTTCTTCCATGCAATTTTCAATCAACAAAAAACCTGTTTAATATAATCTTTGATATCTTTTCATATAGAATTAGAAATATTTCAACAAAACTTAGGTTAATGTATGAATATCTATCTTGTATTTGAGGAGCTTATTTTCAAAAGGGAACATTTCCACTTTATCTAAATTTAAATTAGAAGTAAAAAACATATTCTGCAGGAATATGTTTGCCTTAAAAAAGTAGAAAATAGCCCAACAGGTAGCATACAGGGGTGGTATAAGAATATTTATATATTTTGTCTCTTGATCAACATTCGAGGAAGTTATACACATTTAAATTTTGAAAATGTTCTGTTTTGAAAGAAAAATAATGGAAATGTTACCTTTTGATTGAAATTAAAAATGGTTAAGTCTAAAAAATTGGAAATTTCTGTGCCACTTGTTGATTCCAGAAGGTTTCATCTAGTCAAGGAAGGCACTCTCACTACTCTTCCTCATAAGTAACATACAAAAAAGCCATGCTTGGCTTTGGAAAAATTTGGCCTGATGCCTAAATAATTTTTTTTTATTTGTCAAGCCCTGGACAATGTGATAAAATAATGATTAATTCCATCAAAGATGACTAAAGTACCGTCATAGGTTGCTCACAAATATCAGATGTATTTCAGTTTTTTCAAGTAGTCACTGATCACTAACATTGATAAACTTACTCATAGACTGCACATTTCCCCCAATATATATTGAAATAGGAGCAAATTCAAATGTCCCAACATGATGAACAGCTAAATTCTTAAATTCTGTTTTTGTTGCATAATCTAATTCATTTAGAAAAATTATAAAAAAACACTCACAATTTATAACAAAGTTGAATGATGTTATTATTCAATTTCTTACATACCAGATGAGACAAGGGTAAAAGCTTTATTATAGCACCGCTCAGGATTTTCGCAGCAAGTCGGTTTTACAATCATGAAATCATCCTCAGGCTTGACATCCAGATTGAAACAAAACTTACACTTTGTGCATTTCCAAGTTTTGCGATACTCCATCATCTTTGGTACTGTTACGCGCACCACAGTACCTGGGAAAAAAATTTCACTTCTTTACTTTTATAAATCCTAGAATGATATAAGTATGTACAGACATGCTAACATTAGTATGAAGCCTCTCAGTAGTGATGAATGTTGACTTTTACCAGGAAGGTTGCTATCCTCCACTCAACAGCATAATCATAGACTGATGAAAGAAAATCACTTCAAATTCTGAATTGGAAGTTCTTTAAAATATAATATCACTTCCCCCCCCCCCCCCATAGATACCGGAACCTAGGGTCTCAAGCCACTTTAGCACCCCCCCCCCACCTTTACAAGGTTCAGAGTGCCTCAGCAATTCATAAATATTCAATGCAACTTCCCCCCCCCCTCCCGAAAACACCTTTGAGGGTCATATATCATGGTTCATACTCCTTCAACGAAAAAAAATTCAAGGACTATTCAAGCACTTTTCAAGGTAAAACTTAAAAATTTAAGGACTTTTTTTACAAACGCATATTTTTCACATGAATAGGCACATATTTAAATTTTGATTAAAACTTTCAGACATTACATTTCTACCTACTTTATTTCACATCATCCGTAATGAATAAAGAAGGCCACATACACACATATCTATCTATTCTATAATATAAAATCACAAACAAACTCGAAAAGGGCCTGTTGCTAAGCAACCGAGTGACGGAAGTGGGTGAAATTTTTGAGTGACGGAAATCTGTTACGGAAGTGGGTTCGATTCATATATCGATATTCATATATCGATATGATATCATATATCATATATCGATATTGGGTCGATATTCACATATCGGGACCCATTTGACCCATCGGGACCATGTTATGTGCATGTACCAAGAGGCTCCTACACCCTACAGCAGAGCCCTTAGGCTGGAATTTAGATTTCGAGCCCCCAAACCAGCTTTTCAGGGGGGCCCCTCTGTGATTAATTTATAGTGTGAAAAATTAAAAAGTGATAAGAATCGTTGTGGCCCCTGTCAGCCCTTCCTTTGCGGGGGGGAGGTCCATGCCGAGAGGTATATATATGTATAATATACACACACAACAGCAGTGCTCCCAACACAGGGTCGGGGTGCCCGGGGAAGATTTCACGTATAAGTAAAAAGTTTTCATTTCCAGGGGCCCTTGATGGATCTCATTGTTTTCTTGCTGCTTTAACGTTGAAAAATTTCGATAGCGGAAGCAAAAGATATATCCAGTCTGGGGCCCCACCAAAAGTATGCGAATTGGTGTCCCGGGTAATTGGTTGGGGGTCCTGGATTTTATTCGTTGGTAAAACGAATACAAATGAAAATTTTTCATGGTACTCGCTCCGTGGGATGGCCGACAAGCTTCCAAGTCGGGGCCCATGTTTACAGGTTTCATTTTGGGTGCCCTGGATTTTATTTGTTGGTAAAACGAATACAAATGAAAATTTTTCATGGCACTCGCACCGGGGGATGACCGACAAGCTTCCAAGTCGGGGGCCCCATGTTTACAGGTTTCATTTTGGGGGCCCTGGACGAATCTCATTCTTTTCTGTTGTAGAATTCGCAACAGCCGAAGCCCGAGATAAAGCCAGTCTGGGGCCCCACCAAAAGTATGCGAATTGGTGTCCCGGGTAATTAGTTGGGGGCCCTGGATTTTATTCGTTGGTAAAACGAATACAAACGGAAATTTTTCATGGCACTCGCTCCGGGGGATGACCGACAAGCTTCCAAGTCGGGGGCCCCATGTTTACAGGTTTCATTTTGGGGGCCCTGGATTTTATTCGTTGGTAAAACGAATACAAATGAAAATTTTTCATGGCACTCGCTCCGGGGGATGACCGACAAGCTTCCAAGTCGGGGGCCCTATGTTTACATGTTTCATTTTGGGGGCCCTGGATTTTATTCTTTGGTAAAACGAATACAAATGGAAATTTTTCATGGCACTCGCTCCGGGGGATGACCGACGAGCTTCCAAGTCGGGGGCCCCATGTTTACAGGTTTCATTTTGGGGGCCCTGGATTTTATTCGTTGGTAAAACGAATACAAATGAAAATTTTTCATGGCACTCGCTCGCTCCGGGGGATGACCGACAAGCTTCCAAGTCGGGGGCCCCATGTTTACAGGTTTCATTTTGGGGGCCCTGGATTTTATTCGTTGTTAAAACGAATACAAATGAAAATTTTTCGTGGCACTCGCTCCGGGGAATGACCGACAAGCTTCCAAGTCGGGGGCCCTATGTTTACAGGTTTCATTTTGGGGGCCCTGGATGAATCTCATTCTTTTCTGTTGTAGAATTTGCAACAGCCGAAGCCCGAGATAAAGCCAGTCTAGGGCCCCACCAAAAGTATGCGAATTGGTGTCCCGGGTAATTGGTTGGGGGCCCTGGATTTTATTCGTTCATAAAACGAATACAAATGAAAATTTTTCATGGCACTCGCACAGGGGGATGACCGACAAGCTTGCAAGTCGGGGGCCCCATGTTTACAGGTTTCATTTTGGGGCCCTGGATTTTATTCGTTGGTAAAACGAATACAAATGAAAATTTTTCATGGCACTCGCACCGGGGGATGACCGACAAGCTTCCAAGTCGGGGGGCCCCATGTTTACAGGTTTGATTTTGGGGGCCCTGGATGAATCTCATTCTTTTCTGTTGTAGAATTCGCAACAGCCGAAGCCCGAGATAAAGCCAGTCTGGGGCCCCACCAAAAGTATGCGTATTGTGTCCCCGCTACTGGATGTGGGGCCCTGGATTTTATTCGTTGTAAAATTGATAAAAATGAAAAATTCTCACAGGGGGGGGGGGGTGTCCGACAAGCTTGCAGGTCAGGGCTTCATGGAAATGTTGGCAGGTTGTAATTCGGTGCCCCTGAATGTATCTCATTGATTTTTGTGGTTTAACATTGTAAAATGTGCAACACATCGGTAGCCCAAGATATATCCAGTGTGGGGCCCCACTGAAATTCAGCGAATTGAATCTGGGGACCCCCATGGGGAAGTTTTCTGGGGATACTTGATGAATCTCATTTGTTTTTTGTTGCTTTATTATTATTTTCATTAAAATTCGCTTCTTCAGTAGGCTGGTGCTTTCACACGTCCCTTTCCCCTTTTCCATAGCACGCTGATGAAGTGGGACGAAATAAACAAGATATGTCCGGGAGAGAAGTGGGGGGGGGGGTTGGCCGCCAAAGGCGGCAGGGGGGCAGAGCCCCCCAGTATATATATAAAATTGATTTTCTGTCTGTCTGTGTGTGTGTATGTATGTATGTTCTCTATACAAATCTACAATTTTAGATGGATCGTCACCAAATTTTGATATATATACCAAATGGGACCCGACTTAAACGATAGGCTACTTTAAATTTTTATCAGAGCAGGGTAAGTGCCCCAAATGGGCAAAAAACTGTAGGGCAACAATGGTTTTCGGGCCTCAACAATCACTTTCCGAACGTTTACTTTAGCTACTGTGGTTCCCTAGCAATGTGTTTCAGACATGTGTATGCCTTTACAACGGTTTGTCACTTCTTTAATCCTGTTAGTATACGTTTAATAGTTTATGCCTTTATAATGGTTTGCCAATACTTTCAATACTACACAATACTACTATTCAATACAATTACATTTCAATACTCTCAGTAATGAGGCTTTTTGAATAGACGTCATAATCATCATCAGCATCGCTTTGAGGGTCAGGAAAAGGGTGAGACTCATAGAAATCACTGTTAAAATTGCCGATTTTACTGTAGAAATGCTGAAATTTGGTGGGGTTTTCCGCTACATAAATAATTTTAAAAATTGTATAGAATTCCCGATTTCTGAAATATTGTGTTTGCTTGGAGATATACGAAGCCCAGGAGATTGAATATGAAGTAATTAGCCGGACCTACTTTTGAGTTGGGTATTCATGTAATAGCATTGATTTCAACTTTTTATTTACATCTTCTCAAGCATGAAAAATTAATGTCTCTGTATTATCTTTTAATATTCAACTGCATAAATTCATACAGTTTAGGTTGTTTTAAAATTAATTATGGGCCCATAAAAAGTACATAGAAAAAATTCCACAGCTTTAATTAAGCATTTTTGAAAGATGAAATAGGCAGATAATTAACTTGAAGTTTGGGGGGGGGGATAGAAATACATAGCGCCCCTTAAAAAAGGAAAGAAAAGTATATATTCATTTCTATGTTTCTTTAAATCTAGATTTGTTTATTTCATGAGTCACACAGGAAGTCGCCATATTGGTTAACTTAGACATGGTTTGCATGTCCCTCAAAGAAAGAGGGAGATATCACGTGTTTCTAACAGCCTCATTGAAGAAAACCCGGGCAGCGCCGGATATTATAGCTAGTATATCATACAAAACACATGACTCATTGAATAACACAGTTTGTGCCTGTCAATTTCCTCATTGAAACATAGTTTAGTCTCTAAATATTGCAATTAATTTTCTTTTAAAGACTAAAAAAAATAACTCTTCTAAAGATAGAAAAAGATTAAATTGTTTCTTTTGTTAATACTGGAAAAATTTCTTTCGTTAATTCTGGAAAAATTTCTTTCGTTAATTCTGGAATTATTTCTTTCATTACTTTTGGAATAACTGCTTTCATCAATTCTGGATTTGCTTTTTTCACTAATGCTGAAATTCTTCCTTTCATTAATGCTGAATTTTTTTTATAGATTCTAAAATTATTTCATTAATTCTGGAATTATTGCTTTATTAATTTTGGAATTATCTCTTTTATCAATGCTGAAATTGTCTTTCATTAATTCTGGAATTATCTCACATTAATTTTGGAATTATCTCTCATAAATTCTGGAATTTTCTCTTTCATTAATTCTGGAACTATTTCCTTCATTAATTTTGAAATTATCTCTCATTAATTTTGGAATCATATCATCGATACTGAAATTATTTCTTTCATTTATTGTTTCCCTCCTTTAAACAACTATGGATGTCATTAGAAAATAACGGAGATGCGCCGACATTCAATGCGTCACATGAACTTCCAAGGAATGATATAGACCACTGACGTCATGACAGCGACGGTACTAGAGGGCATGGGGGGGGGGGGACAACTGCCCCGGGTAGCAATTTTTAGGTGAACACCATTATAAAATTATCGAATTCCGAATTGGTGGGGGCGGCAAGACAATACAAAAATCCTAGTTATGGCCCTGCGTCATACTTCCTCCAGTAATATAAGCTCAATGGATTTCAGAGCAGATTCACCCATTGAAGCACAGCTTGCATTTGGCGACATTTTTGTCTGGCACACTCAGCAACCAATCGTGATAGAAGGGATTTTTCAGCCACAAGTAATTAAAAGTACACACACTAGCTACTCATTTTTTGTTTTCTTTCTTTAAAGAACCTTGTACAAGCGTTTCACATCACTCCTAAATAAATATTTCGTTGACAGCATGGGCGGAGATACAGGGTGGGGGGGACCCAGCGTCAAAGGTGAAGTTGACTGATCTAATGTATATATGCATATATGAATTGACATCATCATCATCGTGCCCCCCCCCCCACAGACTTCCAAGTCTATTGCCGCCTATGGTTGACAGTAATCAGAGGAAGCTTTGCTCACTTACGGACCGAAAGGCTGAAATTATTTCGCCAAATATTGAGAAATCAATATCTTAGAAAAAGTTTCATAGGTCATCCAGAAAAAATACCCAGTACAAAAGTTTAATGACTTCCAATGACGCCTACATACGATCACAGGATACATGCTATCATAAAGCCGGGTTTTCCTAGAAGTGGGTTGTTGCAATACCTTCTAGAGCAGAAGAACTTCTACTCTAGAAGGAGGTATTGGTTGTAGGGAGCGTGCCAACTGAGCTGAAGTAAAAAACAACAATCGGAAGTTCATTTTGAACTCTAACTTTCATTCCATAAAGGTTGCAAGGGAAAAAAACAAGATCATTTACGATCATAAAAAAAAAAAAAAAAACGCCCGGCAAATAACAACCAGCAATCTCAGGGAGAAAAAAAAAATCCCGACATACACGCAAAAAAAAAACACTAACGCTTAGAAATTCTGATTCTCCTCGTTACAGCCAGTCAGAGTCAAGAAACTGCTCTGTTTGGCAACTTATCGCCAAACACCAGCATCTATTAACGATTTATATTATTATTATTATTTTGTCATTACGTCTCATTTGCTGAAACGATAATATTACGATGATATAATTTAACAATACGATAATATTACGATGATATAATTTAACAATACGATAATATTACGATGATATAATTTAACAATACTATAATATAATGATCATAATAATAATGATATATATTATATAATAATAATTATACTGACATGCAATAAATACAGTGGCTTGCCGAAACACAAATTCTATGTTTGGTTTTCTAATGAATCTATTATCATTATGAATCAATAAATGATAGCAGGGCCCAGCTTCGCTGGGCGCTCGCTTCACGAGCAGTTATTATTGTCAACTTGATGCAACTGAACCACATTTGGATTAAATCAGGAAAAAATGAAAACATTTTTTAGTGATTCAATAAACGATGACTTATTGTACGGGGATGGCCCACCCCCATTCCCCTGTATCGCCAAGTTCGCCGTTTGGGAACAACCCCCCACCCATTCCCGTGCATCTGACAATTTGTGGTGAATTATAATAAATCATATTTATGTGCAACTGTTAAAAGAAATTAAATGCAATAAGATATTAAATATTTCAAACAAAGATGTTAGGAAAAAAGAAATTGGATGGGTTCCAAGGGACTTGAACACATAACCTTCGTTTTAATTGTCCCATGAACTTCCCACTGTACCAATCGTGGTTGCCGAGCTGAAGTTGAATTTGTATATCCGTTATTAAATGTCACCAGGAAATATGGTGGCGCCAAATGGATCAAAAGTTGTGGTAGCCTCGCGGTCTACTGTAACATTTCTATGACGTCACAGTTGCTTGACTCTGATTGGCTAGTAACGTGAAGAGGTCAGAATTTCTGAGCAATACAGAAAAAAACCAGCCTACAGTATAAAGCCGAGCTCTCGTGAGGGTGAGAGCACGCCGTCGGCGATTTACGGCCGTATTCACCAACACAGTTTCAACTGCAATTGCAGATTAAACGATCAGCAATCGACACGGATTGGTTAAAATCCTTAATTTAACCAATCCGTTTCGATCTTCAATCCTTTCACCTGCGAATGCAGTTGAAACTGTGTTGGTGAATACGACTGTAATACATATTGCGTCGGGCCGAGCGGTTCCATGTGCACAGAGAATAAAAAGGGGAAAAACATTCCAACATAGGTTTTTGGCGCCGCATGAACCGAACTGGATCATTTCGCGTCGACAGAAATGTGTTACATAATAACACTACGCATTTGGTTTGTGTATTCCTACCGTGGCGCATCAGCTCAGGGCCCTGGCATCAGCTACTACTACTTCACCAAACACCAACTCTGGCCATATCGCTACATTGCAATTTACTGCCATTAGTGAGATGGGTTGGAAGTGAAGGTGCTGTCTATCGGTGGTCGCATCGAGTTCTTTGGGGAAAATATCTTATCTATATCCTCCCTTGGGTTCGAACCAGGGACCGTGACAACAACCTTCACAATGGTAGACGAACATCTTACCACCATGCCACTCGGGCACGGCATCAGCTACTGTCATCTGCATGCTCCGGTTTGAAGGGAAGCATCGAGCTTGATGAAAATTAGTGAAATAAAACAAAAAAGTAAGAGACGATCGGTAAAATGAGTGACACACAATGCATCTGACTCCTCCAGAAGCAGTCGGCCAATCACGCCCAACGCAAAACACTGCCGTGAGGCTTGTTGCGCTCTCTAGCAAAATAGTCGAACTTGTTTTCTTATTATTGGTGAATGGACGGCGTGTCACGATGGGCGATTCACTTACTAACGCTTAGAAATTCTGATTCTCCTCGTTACAGCCAATCAGAGTCAAGCAATTGTGATGTTGTGCAGTGTACCTCCTTCTGCTATGTTTGGCAACTTATCGCCAAACACCAGCGTCTATTAACGATTTCGCTATTATTTTGTCATTACGTCTCATTTGCTCACACGATGATATTACAATGATATAGCTTTGCTGGGCGCTCGCTTCGAGAGCCGTTATTATTGTCAACTTGATGCAACTGAACCACATTTGGATTAAATCACTAAAAAATGAAAAACATTTTTCAGTGATTCAATAAACGATAACTTATTGTACGGGGGTGGCCCACCCCCATTCCCCTGTATCGCCAAGTTCGCTGTTTCAGAACAACTCCCCACCCATTCCCGTGCATCTGACAATTTGTGGTGAATTATAACATAATAAATCATATTTATGAGCAACGGTTAAAAGAAATTAAATGTAATAATTAAATTTTTTATATTAGCATGGGGGGGTCGAAAATTGTCCCTCATTCACTGTACATACCATCAGTGATCCCCCCCCCCACCCCCAGATTACACCTGCTAAAAATCAGGGAAAAAAGCCAACTATATTAAAAACAATATGGTATTTTGAAGGGGGGAAGAGTTGGTAATTTTTAATTGCCATTTAAAGGGTTAATAAACATCAATTTTTCGTTGCTTCAGTTAAAATAACAAATTCATCTTCCATGGTAAAGAGTAAGACAACTTTTTGTTCAAATATACATCAAGAAACAGGCATTTCACCAGTAAACAAAATAATCCCAAATATATAACCTCTATTTGAAATGAAAATCAGATCCTATTCATAATCATGATTTTCAGCAGCAGCCTTTTCTTAACTGTGAAAATACTTCTGTGTAGGCTTGGCCAGCTTTTTTCATTACTAATTGGTATTTGTCCTAATAACAGAACAGTACCATTTATGGTGTGGATTAGTAATGTAAAATCCATCATCAGTAGAACAGTGATGTCACTCAGAATCAAGAGACAAACCCTCTCCTGGGTCTCTAGAACATATAAGCAGGGGCAGCTTAAGCGAGGATGCAAGGGGTTCGGTGCACCTGGGGGGGGGGGGGGACAACATAGACTTTGGTTTAGATTCCAAAGTTTTTAAAACTTTCACACCTTAAAAACTCACATGGCATCACGCTTCTGGGCCATACCTCAACAATGGGGATGTAGAAAAAACTTCATGGTATAGACAGGGCCTGGGATCGTGATACCAGAAACAAGAATGTGATCTACCAGGAGTGGCTCCAGGCAAAATTTCTACCTGCGCAGCATTTAAGTTTTGCTCTTCCTATTTATCCCCTCCACATGGCCCTCCATTCTGAGTCAGGGTTCCTAGGCTGAAATTTTTTGCAGTTCCTCAAGCCAGATATTTCATGGGGACTCCTTCTACAGTTATTTTATAATGTGGAAAAATAAAAATGAGAAAGACAGAGGGGATAGTCTTGCAGCCCCACAATTTTGGGAGGGCCACATGTGCTTCTCCATCATAACTTATCCCAACAATTCCTAAAAACATTGGACCATTCATCTCAGATTTGGTACTCCTCCAGAGCAGACAGAAATTATTTTCTTTGATTTTTTTTTAAGTCAATGAAACTTCTTCACCCTTTCACCTAAGACTTTGCAGCCATCTTGAGCTACAACCTGTAAGGAGAGCCTTCCCTGTACTCTATTTATAAGGGACACAGTTTGGTTCTCTCACCTAGGATTTTTTCAAGAATGGTCAAATGAAGGCAAAGAGAATAATTTGGCTTCTCACTTGTCCGGTCCCTGGAGCACCAGAAACATAATTTGAAATACATTTCTTAATAAAAAATGAACCTTGTTACACATCTTTAAATGATGAATTTATATAAGTGATGATGGCTCACCCGTAAGTGCTGTTTTGAGGATTAAGTTATTTGTGAGTTAAGAACGATAAAATAATTCTGAACCAAAAAGCAGAAAAATCTTGCTTTAAAAGTGGAATGTATGGTCATGGAATTTTATACACTAAACAATGGTGTGCGACTTTCTTCTGAAAAAAAAATCAGGTATATGTCGATGTCCCTCAGACTGGAGCCTTGCCAACCTCCCACCAGGGTCAGTTGCCTTTAGGGGTGGCACATGAGGTTTCGCACCTCTGTGGCACATAAGCTTGAGCTGCACCTGTCTATAAGGGTGGGTCGAATGAAAATAGAACAAGAACTATAGAATGAAATGGCATAGTTTATTACAAATGTAATCACCAAAGGTACACAAGCACTTGTCCCACTTGTTTCAGGATGAAACAGTGGGCAAATACCCTGCTTGTAAGTCTTTTGGCTGAGATCACAGCCTGTTTCAAACATTGTCCATGACTTTACTGTCCGAGTAAAAACGTCGACTTTTCAATGGTTTTCAGCGGGGCCAAAAATGTAAGTCACATAATAGATCTGCCCTATATGGTGGGTGTTCCAACACTGTCCACTGAAACTTGGCCAACATGTTCCATGCGAAGTCAGCTGTATGTGGCTGCCCGTTGTCATGCAGTACCCTCATGGCTGCCTATTTTTTTAGAGACCCACACTTATACATTGTTGAACCATAGTCCTCAACAAATAAAAGTATGCCATGGGGTTCATGAATTGAAATTTTAGGCATCCTTCCCCAGATTTTGGGTATTCAAATCACAACAGCGTGTCAGTGACATCACTGGTAGAATTCCAAATAAGAAAAAGCTTAGGTTTCAGGAACTCTTCCTTACCTGAGAGGCATAAAAACCGGTTGATGTCTGAGCAGTTTGGCAAAACAGTCCTTCTGATTTCAGAACAGGAAGGAAGTTCAATCATGCGAACTCGAATATTTTCTTTGTACGTCTAAAATGTTAATTGACTTTATAGCATTGATAATTTAACCAATGGAATTGAAGATTGATATATAATATTAAAAAAAAAATTAAAACTACAGATTTTCTTCCTAAGATACAATCAGTTTAAAATGCAGATGATAATCTAAAAGAAAAGGTATATTGAAAAATCAAACTCAAATGAAAGAAAATTTTTGTCACATTGACAAAAACCTGCTTAAAATTAACCAATATACATTTCAGATTAAAATATATGTGATGGCTGACCATAACAAAAACAGAACATGTCAATATCCCTTTAAGACTGAGAAGTTTTTGAAAACACAAATGTTTGTTAAGGTATCCGACTACATTGAAAACGTCATTTTGAAAGAAAATATTGATTTTCATTTTTTTTTTTTTTTTTTTTAGAGCTTTTATAAAAGCCCTATTTGTTGCGATTCCAAAATAGGCCTTGTTTTGTTTACATGATGCTTGGAATCAAAGTTACGTTCACTTTAGTGTTGCGTTTTTACATACAAGTAATAAGCAAATAAAGACTTTAAACGCGTTTTACGAAGAATGCTATTTTTGACATTTTAATTGAGTTTGTGACATTTGTAAAAATTGATTCATTGCATCCTTATGAAATTTTAATGCGATATTTTGCTATACATTGTTGAGGTTATGAACCAAAATCTAAGGTCTATCACATATATTTTTTGAACTAGAGTGTTTTATAGACAAAATGTAGGATGAAATTTCAAAAAATTCACATGTACACAAACATATTTTGGTGTAACTTATGAGCATATCATGCAATCCTTTAAATTTCGGTTCATAGCCTGCAACAGTACTAGCTAAATGCACTGTGAAAATCACAAAGCATTTCATTAACAAAATCTTTTGCAATCATGTTTCGAATATTACATGAATTTTGCCTAAAATTTGACATAAAAACAATGTTTTCATAGAAAATGTCATAGGTAGACCAAAATTTATTACAGTTTTCATCATTTTGAGACACGTTCTATAAAAAAATGTAATTAAAGTTCACTCCAGTACCATTTTAAAGAAAAGTGATAAGAAAGGTAGTCGGATACCTTAAGTATTTCACAAGCATGATCATTCAAGCTCAGGCTTAAAGGGATAATTATTACTCAACACTAGGTTAACTTATCACTAATCAATGCTGTCTAAAGCAGTGGTGCGCAAACTATGGGTCACAATCCCCTTGGTGGGCGAATCAATGAACTAGGGGAGGGTCATGAGAGATTCTCCAAAATAAAAAATTCTGAATAAGAAATTCATTTTTATTTAAAAATGTCAAAACTAAAGAATGCCTTTATTCAACTGAGCTAATTACCATGTGTCATACAATGTAATTTTATCAAATTATACTTGTACAATAATTAATATATCGGCTCCATCATGCCAGAATCACGAATGTGCAATGTCCTTGCTAAAAAAGAGAGATTGTTGATTTTTAAAAGTGGAATGTACTGTCACATTTTTTATGCTAAAGAATGGTGTGAGGCTTTCTTTTGAAAAAAATCAGGTTTATCTCGAGGTCCCCAGGAGCTTTGTCAGACTCCTGCCAGGGTTACCTTTAGGGGCAGCACATGAGGCTTTGCACACGGGTGGCAGGTAAGCTCGAGCCACCCCAGCCATGGGAAATGAAGTTTGAATATTAACTTCCATACTTCCACATGGGTAGAGTAATTTTCCTAAAATATTTCATAATGTGTGTGTTTCAATAGGGATACATTCACATTTTAGGCACAACGCATATAGCAAAACAAGGCACCCAAACAACTGATTAAAAAAAGGGGAAATTTGTACAGTCACGCTTCTGGCATGCGGCAGTCAATATCAAGTTAGTAACTTTACAGGGTGACTCAAAATCACTGGATTTCAAAATTGTGTGTGTATATTTTTTGAAAATTAAAAACACAGAATAGAAGGATAAATAATATGTGAATTTACGGAGGAAAATGTGTCTACGTTTCATGAACAGTTTTGATTTATGGTCGATTCCAAGTGTAGAACCATTTTGAAATCGAATGATCCTTTCTTAATCACCCTGTATATGAAATCAAGGACTATACACCTTGCTACACTTCCATCTTGCATAAGGGACACTGAGTACATAAAAAACTAATAAGTAAATACTTATATGATAGTAAAAAAATTGAATACTTTCGGAAGTTAATATTGCCTAATTAAAACTGAAACAAGTATTCCGAAAAAAATGCTTTCAGAACAATGCATTTATTGGCATAGAAATCGGAATGTCCCGGTTTTCCGGGACATATAGTCAGTGTATGTGGAGGGGGTCGTTGATAAATTTCTTGGTCAAAACAGGGTTAAGCGGAGTTCCGTCAGTTTTAATGTGCAATGTTATGAAAATCGTATAAATTTAAAGTAATATGACATTTATTAAAGTATGAATCAAAATAACAGTATGTTAATAAAATTTATAGATTGTGAAAGAAAAAATAATAGCTATTTTTTTATCTTTTTTATCTCTTATTACTTGAATTATTGTAGTGAAATGTACTGTACACTTTGATTTATACTAGTAATTTTTAATTTAGACTAACAGAGCAACTGTTTGAATAAGCAGCTTTTCTTTATAACAGAAAACTCTATTGCACATTAATTTAACATATACATCAAATTAAATTTTAGTGTTTGAATTCTTCATCAGTAGTTCATGATGGAACTACAAAGTAATCTTGAACATTTTTGACTTGGTGGAGGGTGCCCTGGGCAGGGAAAAGTAAACAGAAGACCTCCAACTTGGGAAAGAATGTCAAATTTTTTTCAACAAAGATATTTTGTTTAAATTTCAAGCCCTAAATTAATAGAGTCCATGCTTTCTATGAATATTTATTATCTGTGCCAGTTGCACTTTTACTTAAACTTGATTAATTTGATTCTTCGATTTACATAATTTTTGATTTTCTTGCACTATATGTAATCTTTGACATATCAATAAATTTTGGTTTTGCTGGAGATGCCCTCGCCTCCCCCCCCCCCCCAAAGTGCTTACGTTGCTTCTTCCGACAGAGCTTGGGTTTCTCGCAATTTGTCCAGTTCTTCCAATGGAGTTGAGGCAGAAATGAGATCTAGCTTGAACAGTCCCCAACGTTCCAAAAACCTTAGTCAGCAAATGAACTTCCCTAGCATAACTTCCGTTACTTAAACTGTTCCGTTTGGGTATATGGGATTATATGATGAATTTTAAGCATATGGCAATGCTGTTATATGATGAATTTTAAGCATATGGCAATGCTGTTATATGATGAATTTTAAGCATATGGCAATGCTGTTAACAAGCTCTTTTTTTTAATGGGAGCCATAAAAATAGTCTGTTCCTCTCTCTCAAACTTTTTCATTGCGACGACTTGACCGAAATTAGCGACAAGTAAATGAGGGTGTAATAGCATTGTGGTCTATGAGAGCTGGAAGGGTCTGAAGAAAAATGACGACTTAACCGGAGTTACAACTTATTAGGGTAACGACTTAACAAGGTTTTACTGTAATCCTTTTTTGTACAAGTATTGTGAAAGCCAAGGAAACAACAAAGGAAGTTTTCGCATACTTAAACATATGCAATGCTTGAAATATTTAGCATCCAAAAGCACATGAAAATTCCAAAATCTTTTCTCATACGAGTGGGCTTGTAACTGGCACATTTTAGGAGTGAACGTCTTCAAACTATGCATGCTTCTGAAAAAAGTCTAAGAATACCTGGGTAAAGCTGGAAACAGATCCTATCCTGATGTTTGAATTTGAAATTCCAAGTTGTTCCAATTTTTCAAAAATGTGAAAAGAGTAGATGGAGATATGCTGTATTTTAATGCAAGATTGTTTGTATTTACTCCAGCATCAATTTCAGAAATGATCTTGAGTTGTTTCCTTTCAAGGCCACACATTTTGAAACAAGAAATGTAAAGCATCCCTAAGACATAGCACTGGCTTTCCGCAGGTTTTATTTCTTTTTTCATTCACCACAAGCCGTAGAAGAACAAAGTCCTTCTTTCCCAGCAGTTCAGCAAGTAAATTCTCTGAGACCAATTTTACAGGATCATTTTGGAACATTGCAAGTCTCTTGTTGATTTTTAGAAACTTGTTTTTGAATTTGTTATAACAGATTTTTCATTTCGTAACATGAGAATTCGCAATACATTGTTCCCTATGTAAAGGGTTTTTAAGGATCAGAACAGTTTTCAAGGAAACAGTTATTTTCCGGATATTATGCTGAGGTGAGCTCGGAAAGAAAAGTCATCACGTCTCCGCCGTGACTCGAACCCAGGCCCTCTTGCATACCGGGCAAGCATGCTACCATCTACACCACTGGAGACACATGAATCTGCCTTCCAGAGTCTCCAGTGGTGTAGATGGTAGCATGCTTGCCCGGTATGCAAGAGGGCCTGGGTTTGAGTCCCGGCGGAGACGTGATGACTTTTCTTTCCGAGCTCACCTCAGCATAATATCCGGAAAATAACTGTTTCCTTGATATCTCTGGCTGAGAAAAAAGCCATCTATATCTCTCTAGAACAGTTTTCATTACAATGAGACCTTCGCTATAATGGTATTCATTAAACAGGATTAGACTGTACTTCAAATCACTGGAAAAGCAACATTGATTTTGACATCGTACTCTATAAAGGTTGATGACACCCGTGTGTGACCAAACTTTGACAACCACAGCCTAAAAGACAATTTAATGCTTTCAAGAAATGATTAGTGATGATCACTTCATGAACGTGATCATTATTATGTCATCATAGCACATTTATATTGAACATATAGAGAGATACCATGTTACTGCAGCTTCCTGAAGAATTCCCATCCATAATATCTTTAGCCGCCTTCCTGAACGCATGGTCAAGGGTCGATAAAGCAAACTCTGGGTTCTTGAACATACAATATGCAAATTCAACTTCAAATTTGAATAGTAGCATTGCTCTAGAAGTTTGAAAATCCATTAAATAAACAATAGCGATTACAACAATCATAGAACTAAATTCTGTTTTCAATGAATAATAGCAGAAAAAAAATGGTGATTCTTCTTATAGATTAATTACATGAAATACATGTAGTATTATACTAGTGAAAAGACTACGGGTAGTTTAGCTGACATGAATGAGGTACAGAAGTTTTTAGACTAAAGTAAAATGGTTTGCCCCTGTATGAAGTTTTTTCTCTCCTGAAGTGAGTCACTGGTAATGGCAAAATATTATGAGTGTGTTTTTTTTCTATTGCTGATTTTTCAACTTTCTCACACATTTTTTTTTTTTCATTTTTGACGAGCCGTCCAGATTAAACAGGTTTTTGGATTAGCAGAATTCTAGTGTAGTGTAGATGCTATAAAGGCCATGCCAAAAAAAAAAATCCAAAGAAAACGAATCATTCAAACTATCCCAAACTGAAAGCGTGTTAAGTCAGAAATTTGGATACTACAAACCCAAAGCAATAGAGCAGTAGCTTACGCTGTATTAAACACTTGGAGAGTTATTAGAGAGTGAACTTCCCAGGTAGATGAAAATATCATCCAGCATGTCTGCTCATGTGTTTGTTCCCCTCGTGCGACTTACAGAAGATCTTGACTCCTCAGACTTTCACGATACTAAAGAGCACAGCAAGCTATGCATTAAAGACCCCATCATAAAGGAGAGAAAATTATTGTTGCTTCTGTAACATATTGGTCAGCACAGTAGCCAGGATTGCAAGAGGGATGGTGGTTCGATTCCCTATACAGGGCAGTAGAATTTTCTTTCCATAATCATTATTACATTATTCAGTTGTCAAAACTCAAAATCTTATATTAGTTAATAACGCTATTTTATTATTCAAACACAGGATCAATAGAAGATTAAGTAGGTCTGAGTA
Organism: Pholcus phalangioides; assembly: GCF_987345545.1. Lineage (NCBI taxonomy): Eukaryota > Metazoa > Arthropoda > Arachnida > Araneae > Pholcidae > Pholcus > Pholcus phalangioides. The sequence goes on along the minus strand of NW_028301612.1, from coordinate 2,404,898 downwards.
ATATTGGAAAAATTTATTCTTTGAATATCGTTCTTATTATAATCTTTGCAGGAACCACGTTCTCCCTTTAGTGGGGGGTTATAATGTAAATCCCCCCCCCCATGAACTGTAGGTTGGAACATGTACACAAGATTTCATTCAAACTAGGCATTGTGAGTGTTTAAATACCATTAATTAAATTATAATCACCCTGTCCAATCACAACATATACTTTCAAGATATCACAATAGTTATACCCACTTAACAAGCACAGTATAATGTTTGTAGCAATCTTCAGCAAGCAAGATTCCTTCCAGATCATAACTGTGATACTTCAGCGCAAAGATCTTCAACGACTCTGAAAGAAAAAAGACAACCTGAATTGACAGCAAAGAAGTTTTATTAAATTATTTTTATGACACACAAAAACAAAAACATTGTCATCATCATAAGGTGTCGTCACCGATTCGAAGGTTGGTAATCATGGCTCTCTCAAAGACAACAAATGGTAAAAATTGCTGGTAGAACCCTATACGCGATTTGTTCAAAAAATATCCAACCATATTTTTTTTTCGTGCCTAAACCAATGAAGCTAGGGAGGCATGGTTTAGTGCACGTATGTAGACAATCTTAGTATACATGTTTGAATTTTTTCCTGCCTGCAGAAGCTGCCAGTTACCAGCAGACCGCACATGAGTGAATACTGTCGTATTTTCTGTTTTCGACAAAAAGGCAGGGAAAAGCTGGAAAAGCCAGTCCCCCGAAGCAGAATGTTTTTCATTGTTCTGCAACGAGCCCTCTGCTGACTGAAAATGTTCTGCAGTTCCCATAATATATAGTTTTCTACTTTTTTTTAAAAATCTTCCAGATTGTTCTGCAGTAGCAATGATTGTTCTGTGACGTACGTCACAGATTTCGGCATTGCAGATGGTAAAGATGGTATTACAGACAGGTAAAAATTCAAGCACTTGCACTAGGTTCACCTATATACGTGCACCAAACCATGCCTACCTAGCTTTATTGGTTTATGCTCAAAAAATTATGGTTGGATACTTTTTGAATAAATTTTATATACAGTCTAATAACTCATTAACACTGAACGCTCCTGTAAAATGAGCTTTCAACGGGGGGCCCTGACATCCTAAAGAGGGACCATGAGCAACTCCAAGAGCATTATGGGCTTCCAGGCAGTGATTTTTTTGAGGTAATCTTTTCCTAACTAGAAATGCCTGTTTACCCATTTGCATGCTTAATCTTGAATTAAGATCTCAATAATAAGAGAGTAGGTCCATGCGTTATGAGGGCATTAAAGGGCCACCTTCTACTAAGTTCGTATTGAACAAAATTATAATGTTCATCCCAGGGCCGGAAACTGAAGCAATGTCAGCCCCCTTCCCATATAAAGGGGGGAGCATGGCTTTCAATCACATTATTGCATACAGAGGCAAGGTGTGTTTATAAGAGGGCTTAACTGGCTATGTTCGGAGGAGCAGCAAATTTGGGAAATAAGTGGTTGAGAAAATTAGAATTGGATAAGGGTAGTAGATTTTGTACAGCCCATAGGCAAGATATGTATAGAGCTACTGAAAGGGGCAAAAAACATCTGAAGAGAAAAAATAAGAAAATAGTTCATGAGAGGCATTTCTGCCGAATATTCAATATTTAGCCATTCAGCCAAATCACAACCTAGAGAGGAGGTATGGGACCAATAGAGTCAGATTTATTGTTTTATTGGCTCAGGTTTCTGATAATATGTATGTACCCAATAAAACAATAAATCTGCTGCGCGCCTCTACCTAAAGAGTAGGAATGGAAAGCAGTGATTTGGCCGACAGCCAAATTTCGAATATTCAGCAGAGATGCCACTCTATTCATGACCTATTTTCTTACTTTTCCTCTTTAGATGTTTTTTACCCTTTCAGTAGCTCTATACGTACCTTGTCTAGGTACATCCTTCAGTTAGTGAAGTTGTATAATTCATGCTCACTTCCACATAAGTGCAGTCAGACTCCATTTTCAATTTCATGTTTACCTTATCCTAGAAATTTATCCTGACAAACCTCTTTCACAGAAAGGGATATACACCACACAATAAAATATAATCAGTGAATTTTTAGTTTATGGTAAAAATTCCAATTAACATTATTTTTTTAAAATAGTTTGTTGTTCCTAGATTTGCAAAGATATTCAGCCGAATACCTAAGCATTTGGCCAAACCGAATATATACCAAAAGGTCTGAATATTAGTTCCATCTCCACCACAGAATGAGGGTGACTAGGTCAAGTCAGTGACCTAGAATGCAAGGGACTGGGTCTACAGCGTGATTCAAAACTCAACATAAAAGCTTTTGATTGGATATAAAACACAAAAACAAAACAGAATCACATAGGAATGTATGAGCGGAAATCCTAACCTAATAAGCAGAAGGATAAATGAAGATGCAGAATTGACAAGCCAATAACGGGTAGAGAAACTCTTTATTTAGTGATACTTTACATGAGGTCAGCACGTGTGCACTAAGTTTTACAAGAGTGCTTAAAGTTCTTAATATCCACAGTTATGCATGCTTCACAACGGCGACACATTGATTCGCAAACCCGTTCAAAAATACCTGGCATTTTGTGGCTGTTTGCAGCTGCAACGTAGATTCTTGCAACAAGGTGGGTGTCAGATTTAACGGACGATTCATAGACCATAGCTTTCAGTCAGGGTTTCCCACATGAAGATACCATGCTAGATAAATCTATTACTACTGAACCACACATGTCGTACCTCGTCGATAAATCTGACAATCATGGTGGCCATTGAGCAGGTCAACCCCGCCCAATCCATCGAGGCACAAATGCTTCCAGCTGACAAGGTTGGGGCTTCCGGCCATACATTCCTATGCGATTCTGTTTTGTTTTTATTTTCTCCACATCCCCTAAAAGTTTGTAGGTTGAGTTTTGAATCACCCTGTATAAGCGAATACTCCTCAAATAGTTAGGTAGAAAATCATCAGCATTTGTGTGCAAAGAAAGAACTTCTCCACCCTCCTTCCAATACTTTTGCTACTTTTGCTGAATGGGTGGGGCAATCACAGCAACCCCCCCCCCCCCCGTATCCACTTATAACTAGATCAATATTGGAATGACCTAGAAAATACATAAGCATGGGAGTGATCAAAAAGTGTCCTAGAGAGTGAAGGACCAGGTCAGTGAGATACCAAGAGAGTGACCAAGAAAGTGCATGTGTTGCAAGGCCATAACTATGTACTTTGTTAGCTGGGGCCAAAGCTGTATTAAAGATAAGCGTTGTTACTTCAACGGAGAGGCCTGATGCAAACTTTCGCGCCACAGAAATTGCGGTAGGCATATGAACTACAATTGTAAGCTAATTTTTCAGCGTAGCAACCACCAATTTATTTTTTATTCTTATCTTTTGCTCTTCCCAGTCACGTTGTAGCTGGTGCTCTTTTCCCCCATCTCATTTCATTTTAAAATCGGCATTCTTAATCAATAATTCTTCATTTATCAAAAGGCTGTTCTCTGGGTTAAATTAATTTGTTTTCATGTCTCTACACCATTTCCTTCGAGTTTATTCTTCTCTATTTAATCATGAGAGAAAATGTTAAATTATTGTGGCTTCCTAGGATGGCGAGAGAAATTCCAAGTCGGAAGAAGCTCATCTAAATAGATTTCGGCAGGTTAAAATGACAGCAGGTTAGTAAAATATGTATTTTACTGTTCAGCTAAGAAATATTTTCAAATATTGTAAAAAAATTACAATATCAAATAAAATTTCACATTGTAGGCCAACTTAATTTCTGTCAATTCAAAATACCTATGATGGTTGATCATGCAGCAAAATTTCTAATTTCTAATAATTCAATTATAAAAATTTATTTGGCTGCTGAGGATCAAGTTCATTTTTTTTCCTGTCTTATCCATGTTAAATTCACCTCACTTTACATAATTTATTCTTACATGATTATTTTGCAGAACCAGTTAATTGTGTAAAGTGAGAATACACCTGTACAAAATTTCTGGCACATTAATATTTCCTGTATAATAAATTTATTAATAGGCTTAACAAATACAAAGTCACCATAGCGATTAAAAAATTTAAATTAGTTGCCAAAATTGAATGTACGTGGTTAATAAATTAGAGTCAAGACAACACACAAAATTTTGGTAGTTGCTATGTCCTGGAAAAGATGGAAGAAATGATATTTTTGAACCTGGTTTTCTCAGAGAAAATGTTTGGCTCCTAAAAGTCTTTTCCCACCACCTCAATTTTTTAGGGATTTGTCAAGCCCAGCTTTATCAATAGCAAAAGACATTCATTGTTGTGCAGATAGTTTAAACAAAATTATGAGAAACAAACTAACATTTTCCCCTGCGTTTAACATTTTCTTTCATTTTTTCCAATATTAGTTGGGGTTCTTGTGGCAAAGTTGACTACGATTGCCAGTGTTTGCAACCATCATTTCCTAGAATGGTGTTTCATGAACATCAGCCAGAAAGATCGTTTGGTTCATAACGCTATTCCTAATTCCCAAGCAATGTCAAGCAGGACATACCCTTCTCACAGACATCACATATGTATATCTTGTATAACCATCGTCAGCAATCATCCAGGTGTGCTTTCTGGGTCCATTTTTGCATCCTCTTCTACTAACCATCAACTTCAGATTACTCTTCTATGATAACTCCAGTGTCACGCAGTACTCCTATTGCAACTGTCATATCCACTGTCTTCAGATTTATTTAATCACGTTTGTCTGCACCTGGATATATGAAGTGCATTGAAAGATGGTTTGCAAGGGAAAGGCAAGCAAGAACGATTGTTTACACTGGTTTTTGAGGAAGTGTCATTAAAACCATACTTGGTCTACAATAAGTGCTGACATTGACAACATTCTTTAGATCCCCCCCCCCTCCTGTAAAAGAACGTAAGTTAAGATGTATGCTGTTTTTTATCCCTTTTAATTACTGGTTCATTTTATATGCATTTTCTATTATATTAATTTGAGCCGCAACAACAAACCCTTGAAACTGTTTGTTTGACACTTTTTTTAAGTTTAGTGCGTTTGGTGTGGATGTAAACAAACCATGTAATATTTTAGGTATTAATGACATTTTCTTCCTGAATCGAAATGTGAAACCACCCATAAAAGAAACGTTTGCAACATCAATTTCACATTCAACATTTTCGCAAGTGACAGCCAAAATATGAGATGTCTAAATGTCAGTATGATTCATAATTTAGGAAAAATTAAAAAAAAAAAAATTAACGAAAAAAATTCAATTTTTCTCATTTTGATTTTCCTGAATAATCGGTCAACTTGTTATAACTAGTTTCTTTTTCATCTTGCACCCCCAAAAATGATTTATTATACCACCAGTTTAGAAGTACTTATTTACGTCATTAAGATTTTTATAAGTATGAAGTCTTACGACATTGGCATGTTACTTGTGGCTGTTTTACATCGGAAGTCACATTTGTAACTCATTTTCGTCATACACAAGTTTCTAGCTGATAAAATAAATGTATTTTTTCTTACTTCACAACTTGGTTTTTCTTTTTTACTTTTTGCAATAACAGACAATGGCAAATTTTTATACGTATATGGGAGTTCTGGAGTACGAGTTCCAGATACGTATGGAGGGGAGTTCTGTGTACAATGAAAGTAATTTAAATGCTTTGCATTGAAAATGAAATATTATTTGATCACTGTATGAAGTTGTGTACCGTAACATGGCTTAACAAATCACAGGTTAATTAAAATTGAACTTTGTATGAAATATTTTGATGAGAAAATGGCCTCATAATATGTTGAATATTCCATATAATTTTGAATTATTAGCACTTTTCGTTTTGGAAATAGACTGGGACAGCTCTGCTAATGGATGTCATAGCTAATGCATCATGTAATAGTATAGTACATTAATGCTAATAAGTTTAATACATTTTAATGCATTTTTGTAGTTTTTATTTTGTCAATTTTACTATTTAGTGGGCATCCAGCTGAAATTGCGTGGAGTAATGAATAACCCCTAAGCTATTTTCCAGATTTTTCCATCAGTATTATGTAGATATATTTATGGGGTACGAAAACATTTAGTAAATGTTGCAACCATCAGTTTTCACATTTGCTGCACACCTCAAATATTCTTTTAAAATTTTACACATTTCCGCCCAGATAATTTGATTATCTTCTTCTGATAATTTTTTCTTCTTCTAATTGTGTCTACATCTTTAGAGATTAACATTTAAAAAGCCATCCCCGGGGTGGATTACAAATAAATTCCTTTATCCAGAAAACAAGCAATGTAATTTGAGGCCGTTCAAGTATTATGTCAGCAAGTTTTTAGCCATTTTTGACCCCCCCCCCCCCGTCAGCAAAACTGAGAAAATCCAGAGCAAAATTTCATCAGTACTGCCCCCCCCTACCTCCTAACACATATCTGTGGGATTAGAAACGTATGCAGGAGGAGGGGGCATAGGGGGCTCGTGCGCCCCTCAGACTGATTTTTTTTTTTTTTTAATGTAAAAACATTTTTTAAAAAATAAAACTTTCGAAAGAAAATACCTTTATATGTTATTATAATCTATTTGTTAATTTCAATGCTATTTGAAGGCTAAGGACTCAAAATTTCTCTAAGAAATTCAATGCGCCCCACCCTATTTAAGCCACGTATGGTAAACCCTTGACCCAAGGACCAAATGTGGCCGTGGTCCTGAAGGTTATCTGATGTGGCTTGCCCCCCCCCCCAAACCCAATTTTGTAAAAATGAACTAAGTGGCACATTTACAGATCAATTAAATGCCCTGTGGCACAATAACAGAGCATTTAAGTGGCTTGTGGCACATTCAAAGATCACTTAAGTAGCCCGGACACAGTTCCAAATCACTTAAACGATCCGTGCCACATTTAAATATCCCTTGAGTGGTGTGTCACAATTTTAGAGCACTAAATCTCCCCCCCCCCCAGTGCAGTTCTACAGCCTACAGCACTCAAGTTACCAGCGTAACATTCCCAGATTGCTTAAGTGATCCGTGACATAATTACGGATCATTCGAGTGATACGTTGCACAGTTCTATAGCACTTAAGCAGCCGGGACACATTTTCCGAGAACTTGAAGGATCCATGAAACATTTAGAGATCACTAAAGTGGCTCTGTAGGGGACTTATCAATAGGTAGAATGTTAGTTCAGGTGCCCACAAACTAGCAAAAGATTTTTCTCGTTTTTGGTGCACAGAGTAAAATGCCATTAAGAATATTTCATATTTTCATAAAGGGTAATGATGGTTGATGACGTAAGCATCATCCAAACCCCCGTCATCAAAAGTCAGCAAATTAGAAACCCCCATCGATGCCGACGTAATACTTTTTAGTCGAACCCCTTTTTAGACTGACCCCTTTTTAGTCGAACATGTGTGTTTGAGTTTTAAATACTACACAATATCAAACTGGTGGAGGAAGGGTGGTGAACTGTCAATCAAAATAGATGAGGGCATGGTCAAACCTCTCCCCACTTTCCTACACATAGAACCAGGTGGCACCTAGCATCAAATTGGGTGTGATCTAAAGAGTGTAAGCATTTGGAATGACCAATAGAGTGATCTAGGGAGCAAGGAATCAAGTTATCCAAGTCACCAAAAAAGAAGCCAAGGAAGTGTGCAACCAAAAGGAGGACAGAGAAATATCGAAAAGGGGTGTCTTAAGCTGCCTATAGCCCAGGGTTGCAATTTTTTGGGAATGAGTGGTCAAGAAAATTAGACTAGAATGAATACCGGGGTCCCGAGGTAAATGGGGAGGCCTCACAATGAATGCACACTTATTTTGCTTAATTTTTTCCTCTTTAAGGGAGTGGGGGGGGGGGGTACCGCGAAGGTACGCTACGGCTCTGATGAATACGCCTCTGGTTATAACATAAATGTATTATAAAAAACAAAACACATAACCCGAAAAAGCGTCGAATAAAAGTGCATTCATTAGAAACTAACCTTCGAACGCGCCCCTGTTCGGGACATCAATCGAACCCCGAGTCATAATTCGCAGCACCGAGGGACCAAGGGCTACTAACAAAACTTGTAAACAGCGCGAAACATTCGTTCGAACTACTGTTGCCACACGGCAAAATGCAAGTAGTAATGTATAAGACGTCATTAAAGATTCTACCAAATTTACAAATGTGATGTTAAGGAATGGTCTTAGCTGCGAATTTGAAAGCGGACCACCTTGTATGTTTGTTGACAAAATAATTCCGATGGCTTTGACAGGTAGTGAAAAAAATATCGTTTTTGGAATTTGCCGTTATCTATGATTTAAAAAGAATACTGGTTGATAGTTTTTCGTTTGCTCTTTGAATAATAGATAACAGCACGAATCCTATATTTTTTCTGTTTGTAATTTATTAATGCAGTTCTCGAATTACTAGATAGATGACAGCAAAAGCCATCATTGACTTCAAGTGCATGCCTGACCATATAAAGTTAGAACATTTCGGGCTACTTTTTTGGCTATTTATGTGGATGATTTTGACTGGAAATTTTTTAAAGGTCTGGCAACACTGATTGGAAGTGCGAGATCATTGTTTGTTGTTGTATTGCATCTCCATAAAGCCCTGTTTAATTGAAGAAGTATTGCGTCTCCTTGGGCGAAATCGATATCTCCGAATTCTTTTAGCCCCGAAAATAGCTCGTTATTTCGGAAAATTAGCGAAAATGGCCGTGGAAGTGAGCGTTGAATACTGGTAGTGTATTTAATTAGCTCATTAACTATAAAATTCGAATAGTTGTGTAACTATTATTAGTTCTTTCATTTCCAAGTTGAACGAGGAAGTGGGTGAGCAAATTAACAGCTTCATCCTAATGATATAAATAATGTGTTTTATAGTACAACCGAACCTTTAAAAAAGTGATCAGGTATACCACTTTGTGCCTGCTGTGTTTCTACCTGCGCGATATAACGAGGGGGTTACCGTGTAAATAAATATGAATTTCGAGTCGAATGCTTCAATGTCAGTAAAATGTAATTCTCATCTCTGGAAAAGGGAAACGCATTTCTGGGCTCCGTAGGCTTAATGGCATTTGTGTGATCGATAAATTGGTAAATTCCCAATGTAGGGTATACTGTTTTCTTGGCAACTATTTTTTTATCATCCGCTAGGGTTACCAGAGGAACGGTAGAAACACCCATTAATCGGAGAGGGTGGTGTTGGCGCAATTTTTAGGCTTAGTCGAAAACTTGGCGGCACAAAGGATCACCATAGTGTAGCAAACTACAACCAATAGTGTAAAAATTTGTTATTTTACCGACTGTTGATACATCCCTTGGGGACGCCTTCAAGACTGTAAGAGACGTAGGGCGGGATGCAGGTCTTATCGGACCATAATACATTGGGAAAGAGATTTTTCTGGTTGTTATGCCTATACAAAAAAGGCAGAGGATACGTATATGAAACCGGATGTTTATTCAATGCACATTGAAGGCTTGCAGTGCCATCACGCTCCTTGCAGAATATTTTGGAGTCGTGTGACACTGGACGTTTATTCAATGTACAGCAAATTTAATTAGTCGTTTGCCCAGTTTATGTACATGCCCACTGCGGTGGTCATAATGACGGGCTCGCATCGCGAGGATCTGGGCTCGAACCCCACCGTCACCACAATGGTGTTCAGCTGAAGTTGGTTTTCTGTGGTTCCCAATTTTGAGGTGCAAATGCGAGCCGATCTCCCCATTAAAAAGTCTCGCCACAGAGAGCAACAGGCCTACAACGATAAATCATTCAATCATAACACTTCACTCATAGTTAGAAAAACTGGTGGCAGATGGCAGCACTACACATAACAAGCATTACACAGAAACAAACTTCCCGTCAGGTTTCACTACATGTACACGCACATTCTTGCATGTACCAATTCATTAGAGGTTCCGCAGAGGAATATGGACAAAGTGCATGTGTGGTTTAGTAGTTATGTACACGAAGTTCCACAGAGAGAATATGGACGAGGTGGTTTAGTAGTAGTTTATGTACATGAGATTGCCTTAACTTTTCAAAATAAATAAAACAAATAGTTATTGCATCTATGTTATTATTAGCACTATGGGATTTTGTTTTTATTTTGTTGTGGCTGTTCACTCTGCCAGCCAGGGTGCATGCTTTGCTCACTGATCCACCACCCTACGCAGCAAGCGCATTTATCCTTTACCCTGCATAAGAGTCAGTGAAAATGAATAGATTGTCATGATGGCTTACATCGTGCCTTTCTCCCCATCACACAACTTATAGCAGGACCTCTAGGCTGCGACCTTTGGCTGGCTATAAAGAATTTTCAGCGTGACAAAAGAAAAAATTATGTGAATCATTCCAGGCCCCTAGATGGAAGCTTCAATCCTCCAACATCCACTTGCCGCTAATGCACATGCCTGCTGATATCAGAAGTGATGTCACTTCTTGTTCTGCCATACTCCGAATAAAGTTTCGGCTCTGTGTACATATTCACAGTCATACGGAAAACCTTAAAACTACTGTCTCCTCGGGTAATTGAACCCAGGTTCTCTTGAATATCGGTCAAGTGTTATCGGTACGTTAACTGTCATGGCCTCCACAAGAGTTGCTAACATTGGGGGACAATTTTTTTTTTCACCCTATAAATTCATAACAGAAGACCCTATAAAACAAATTGTCTCAGAATCAAACAAGGAAATAATTTTGCCACCAGTTTTAAGATGAACGAGAGCCGTTCCATTTTTTTCCATGAACTAGTGGTTTCATGTAAAAAATTTCCATCATGGTTTACTTTGGATATGGTTATCAATCCTAAATTATCACCAGGGTATCTGTCTAGACGTTATTTGTAGGGTCCTGTTTTTGCAAAAATTTTATTTTTTGACAAAAATTAGTAATTTTGGGGGAAGCAAAATAATCTAATGAATTTATCGCAAAAGAAATGAACTGCCAAATTTATGGTTTCATGAATTTATATTTTGTGAAGGGTCCTGTTCTTCAGATTGAGAAGTTTGTGAAGGGTCTGGGAAATGAACCCAAATTTTGGCTGAACAGACCCTCAAGTCCGATATGATCACATAGGGTATCTACCATGTCCATTCTTGCCCCACTTTTCTAATGTGATGACAATATTTCCATTTGTTGATGTTATGAACAGAAGTTACAAATCATCTATTTTACTTGTAATTTGTAATGTTCGAAATATGTTTGGTTATTTTTATTCCATTAATGTAATTTATTTAATGTTTCTCTTCTAACTTTTGTTTTAAGCGGCAAGTGAGGTTACGCCCCTCGCTTCAAGGAGCTGCAGAGAGTGATAATCAATGCTGTTCCTGATGCTGTAGTGAGGGGCTCTGTTGGAAGGCAATGTAAGTTCATTCATTTAATGTCTTATCATTTCTTTATCTATGTCTATTATGCCTTTTTCTCCCCACCTTCACGAGGACAAGGCCTTGACCATTGTTATCTATTTTTGTTTTCCCATAAGTTCACTATAGTCTGGTTGCGGCGACTGTCAATAATCCCCGCCTGGGGAGCCCTTCCCAATTTCAAGCTGTAAATGGGAGCCGATCTCTCCATTAATAAGTCTTGCCACAGAGAGCAACAGGTCTATAATTACGGTACAGTTGTTCAGTCATTACACTTCATTCATAGTTCGAAAAATGGATGACTGATGGCATAACTGTAACAAGCATTACACAGAAAGAAACATCATTATAGGTTCACAACACGTGCCCGCACATTCCAACATGTACCAATCCGTTAGAATATCCGAAGAGAAATATGGACAAGGGGCGTGTGTGTGGTTTAGTAGTAGTAGTAGTGATCTTTGGTTTTCTGAGTACTGTTCAGCTGTGGTCAAAAAAGCTTGCAGAAAGCTTACAGTTTCATTTTCAAAAAGATTTCTTCGCATTCCCTAAAAGTCATTCTTCCACTTTTCTGAGGCTTAGTTCATTCTGGACTGGAGTATGCTTTAAGGCAAAGGCTCTCAAACGTTTTCATCCGTTGCCCTAATCAATGCTTATTCGTGATATTTAATTTTAGGCTATTTTCTTTAATTCATTGAATATCCACATGGACAACCATCGCTGAAATAAAAGACAGATAAAATTAACGTTATCACAAGGAGGATAAAAGAAAGATTTCATAACAGAAGGAGTTCAGATAAAAATGGCTTCTTTCCTGGATAAACTCTGAAACAGGCCTGTCATTTGGAGTTTTAGAAAGTATGCTAGAAATGGTACAGTAGAGTCTAGTTTATCCAACATAAACGGAAAGGCAGAACGTCGGATAAGCAAAATGTTGGATAATAGGGAGGTGTTAAGAAAAAGACTATTACATGTCAAACTATGTTAAAATTTAAAATATTATGAACCTAATGTTTTACAACAAAACAACAGAAAAAATTGACTGATTACAGAATATTCTGAAGTTAAATACAGCATACTTGAAAAATTTCAGTCCTGTGATGATTTAAAGAAATTTGTGATCGTAGTCTGCTTTCGTGATGAGTGTCGTTTCTTTGCTGCCAAGTCTTGTCATTTTTGAAGCATTATTATGTCAATTCCTATAGCTTCTTGTTGCTCGATGTATTTGATCGCAGTTTCTAGAGCCTTAGTCGTTGTGTGTAATTCTGAGAGGCTCAACAATTGGTGCTTGATCTTGCTCTTCAATTTCGTTGTTATCATGAGTACCAACTCGCAACTGTTTATGGAAATATTGAAGTATCCGCAAGGATGTGTGGTTCTGTACTCTTATCTCCCCCCCCCCCCTTTTTAGTTTCTAGTTCAGAAGCTATTAATCGTCTAGCTATATTTGGTAAAGAAACCAATTCTTCACCCCAGTACTGTACCTTTATATGAGCAAAAGCAAGGGGGCAGCTTGAGAAAAAAAAATCTCTGCACCTGTTTAGGACATTTTTGCACCCCTTTAGATAAATCTCTATCCATACCAAAGCTGCTTGAAAGTTTTTAATGCAGCTTTGATCCATATGGACCTATTTCTGGCACCCTGCGAGAAAGTATTTGTTGGAACTTATTTTTGGCACCCCCCACCCCATGTTTGATGCGTGAATTACGCATCTAGATTAGAGATGGGACAAATATCAGGCCCTTTTGCAGAACATTCACTTCAGCCGAATAATTTGTAGTGTTCCGGAATAATTTCTCTCACAAGTCCTTGTAATGATCACAGGATGGAACAGAATACACAGGACATCAGATTTATTCACAGACAGGTATTTACAAGCAGCAATTTCCCAAAAATACGCTTGGAGATCTCACATTGAGCAAGCAGTCCAACAATTCTGACTACCTCTTTCTGTCAATGCGTCATTTTTATAGACTCGTCGATCCGTCGCGAGACAGTTTCCAGAGAATTATATTTCATAGTACCACGTTGATGGTGCCACTTTCCAAAAATCAAAAGAGATTCTCTAGACAAATCCAGAAGCTCCAAGTATATCTTGACATTTTCGGTGTGGGAACAGGACATTACTGTCTCAAAGGATTCTTCAAAAATTGCGGAAAGACCAAATTTTCGTAACCTAAATTCTATACCTATATTCGGTCGAATATCAGTGTAAATCTAAACGCAACAAACTAATTTAAAAAAATTATATTCATTAGAATTTTTTGCATTAATTAACAATTTACTGATTATATTTTATTGTGTGGTGTATATCCCTTTCTGTGAAAGAGGTTATGTCAGGGTGAATTTCTAGGATAAAAAAAACATGAAACTGAAAAAATAATCCTACTCCAATAAAGCGGAAGTGAGCATGAATTACATCATTTCACTAACTCAAGGATATACCAAGATATGTATTGAGTTACTGAATGGGACAAAGAACATCTAAGAGGACGTTCAAGTATTACGTAAGCAAAGTTTTAGCCATTAGTGACCCCCAACCCCACTTGTCAGAAAAATTTTGTCATCAGCTCTGCCCATCTGAATCCTAATGCATATTGGTGGGATCAGTGATGTACACAGGAGGGGGGCTCGTGCCCTCTCCCATGATCAAAAATTTATTTTTTAATGCACAAAAATAGTTTTTTTAATTGAAATTTCGGTAAGAAAATACCTTTATATGTTGTTATAATCATCAATTTCTGTTAATTTCAATGCCATTTGAAGGCTATGAACTCAAAATTTATGTTTAAAGATAAATTTTGAATTAAAGATAAATAAATTAAAGATAATACATAAAATATAATAAATAAATAAAAAAAGATAATAAATTAATTAAAGATAAACAAAATTAAAGATAAATTTTGGTCGCAATGAATTTATTATTTAAGAAATTCATTGTGACCCACCCTCTAAGCCATATAATGAAAAATCACTTAAAGGTCCTTGGCCTGTGGACCAAATATGGCCCTGAGGGGTCATCTGATACAGCCTGCCCCTTCAAACCTAATTTTGTAAAAAGGAACCAAGCAGCACATTTACAGATCTCTTAAGTGTCCTGTAGTACAATTCCAGAACATTTAAGCGGCCCATGACAATCAATCATCATTTTCAGATCACTTAAATGACCCAGAAAACAGTTCCACAATACTTAAGCAATCCATGACACATTTAGAGATCCCTTAAGTGACATGTGACGTAGTTTTAGAGCACTTAAGTGGCCCCCAGTGTGGTTCTACATCACTCAAGTTACCCACGGCACAGTTCCAGAGCACTTTAGTTGCCTGGACACATTTCCAGATCACTTGGATCCGCGAAGCATTTGGAGATCACTAAAGTGGCTCTGTAGGGCACTAGGGCACCTATCAATAGGAGGGAATGTTACTTCAAGTGCCCACAAACTATCGAAAGGTTTTTCTCGTTTTTGGCGCACCGAGTAAGACGCCATTAAAAATATTTCATACTTTCATGAAGAGTGGTTGATGACGCAAGCATTATCCAAATCCCCTCCCCTCTTGTCATCAAAATTCAGCAAATCAGAACCCCCCCCCCCCATTGATGATGATGTAACACTTGAACGACCCCTAAGGGCGAAAAATATGAAAATAAGTTGTAAATTTTATGATGCCTTACTGTAGTAAATAATGGTTGACATTTCCTTAATTAGATGCATAATTGGTAAAACATGCTGGGAAAAAATTTATTGTATAAATTATTCTTATAAAATCACAATATATGATTTGATTGTCAGTGTCATGACAATGAAAGTCTTTCAACTGCCATTTTTTGAATATTTGTTCAAGTAATGAATTGTGTAATTGAAGTTCAACCATACAAAATTACCAATAATATTTCTTTTCAATTAAAAACATCAGTGTTATTCATAAATCTGATGAATTTCAGGAAAATGAATATTCGACTGCCAAATATTCTGTATTCAGCCAAAACTTTAGCTGAATATTTATTATTCAGCCAAAACTTTAGCTGAATATTTATTATTCAGCCAAAACTTTAGCTGAATATTTATTATTCAGCCAAATCACTATTCGACCCATCCCTAATCTAGATGTACAGGATGATTATAAAAAAACTATCCCGCCATATGGTCCCCTAACTATCATACCATTCACAGAAACTGAATGAAATTTTGGCATAAGGTATTTTGATGTATGCGCTCAAGAATGATATGGAAAACAACAGTGTCACTCTAACAGTTACGGTTACAGTGAGAAAATTTCAAAAATATCAAATGGCAACACCAAGTTTTTTGTATTGGAATGTGATCTCCATTGTGAAAAACCCTAAATAGCGTTCGAATGGCAACTGTAGCATGAAAATCACCGGCGGTAGATAGGCTAAAAGTGAGGACAACCAATAAGGACAGAGAAGCAGCATAAAATAAAGCATTTTATTGTGTTTCACAAATTTTCCACATGACCTTGTGGAGGACTAATTAGGCTGGGATCTCATCCGAAGAAAAGGTGTGACGAATGAAACGAACATTAATGCTCTGGTGCACGGCAAAGTCCTTTTTTCTTTTTCCTTGCCTAGCTCCAGGGATTTTCGTGCTACAGGTGCCATTCCAACGCTATTTAGTGTTTTTCAGTATGGAGATCGCATTCCAATACAAAAAACTTGGTGTTGCCATTTGATAATTTCGAAATTTTCTCACTGTAACCGTAACTGTTAGAGTGACACTGTTGTTTTCCATATCATTCTTGAGCGCATACCTCAAAATACCTTATACCAAAATTTCATTCAGTTTCTGTGAATGGTATGATAGTTAGGGGCCCATATGTCGGGATAGTTTTTTTTATAATCACCCCGTATATTGCTGAACACTGCCAAGGGGTAACAAAACTGATATTGCAGTGAACTTGATTACATGACTCCATACCTATAACAGTCTGTTCTGACATTTCGGATGGGACCTGTCGCCCTGATCATATAATAAAATTTGGATTGTCTGAGGTTTTTCCGGGTCAATGAAATGTCGAAGATCCAAAATTTCAGTAAATTTCGTTTTTCAAATTTCAATTTTACTTTGCATTCATTCTACTCTATTTTTATTGAGTTTCTTTTCCCTGATATATTTCCAGCGTCTTTTGAAGTCACAATCAATGATGTAGAAGTTTTCTCAAAGCTACAGATGGGATCCTTCCCTGACTTCAACGAGGTGAGTTATTGAATGATGTCATAACTAGAAGTTTCTATCGAATCAAAGTTGTATTATTTGGTGGTAATCTCTGTAATCTTTAGTCCAATTATATGCTGAATTATCGAGAGAATATTCTGTTGGTTTCGTATACTCAAATGTTGAAACTCAACAAATTCTAGGTGAATAGGGAAAAATTGCCAGCTACAATTCACCAATGTAAAAATCACCACTAGGGAAAATTGCAGATAACAGTTTGGCACGAGTGAGTGATTGAACGAGGAGTGAATGTGTGAGTGACCAAATGAGTTGGTGAATAAGCTTGCCAGTGAATGAGAGACTAAATGAGTGAACGAGTGGGTAACCATATGAATGACCGGGTGAGTGAGCAGTTGAGCAAGACATTGACTGTATGAGTGGGTGAGTGGCAGTATTAATGCGACCCATACCTTCTTCAAAATATGGAACACACTTGTGAGCACCAGCATGAGCAAGAAACTTAGAGAAGTCTAACAACATAAATGCCCCCCCCCCCCCCCAGTTTTGACATGTACCTATTAGTATTAGTTAAGAATTCTTCAAAGGAATGTATATGAGGTGCATGTACGGTTATGTTGTACAACAGTCGATGCTCATTATAATGACCCCGCATTATAGGATAAGTCCCAAATGCTTTCATAGTACAATTATTATATGTGTTTTATTTTCTATATAATGACCCTCCCTCCCAATATGACATCTGTTTTTGACGAGACGAAGGGTGGTCATTATATCGAGCGTCGATTGTATTAATGACCAATTCAGTGGGCAAGTTAATGAGTGACTGGCTCACCTGTTCACACTCACTCACCATATAACTTCATTGATAAATTGTTTGTCTGTGAATTCATAGCCAGGAAAGGCTATGAATTATCATTTCAGTCAATTGTATGATGATGAATTTTCCTCCCTTGAATTGATGGCAATGAATTTACTTCAAACGGCCAAGTTGCCATCACAATTTTGAAAAATCAGCTTTGGCACAGAAGATTTTCTACGTATGATGATTAAATTGAAGCAGATGAATGTAAAATATTTGAAATTTGTGTAACCATTTCCATCAACATAGGGAAAAGTTCAATCCTTGGGATAAGTCTAAAAAAATTATTTTGGCCATTCACGAAAAAAAATGTTTAACAGCTTAGAAACTTTGGCTGGCACCAATTTCTTTCCCAATTTGTCAAACATTGTTCAAATGTGCCTCTAAATTCTGCCAATGGGATGATTATAGCAATGGAACTGTAATTTTCCCATAACAAAACTGCAGTTTATACAGTTTTAGAAGTTAGATTCTAGTTGTTTTGGCTTATTCAAAGCTGCAGTCAATTCAATGACTTTTCTTTTACATCTGTTGCCTTTTTGAGTATTCATTAGCTCTTAGCAGGGCCTGACAAATTCTGGGTTGCCAGTGGGACAGAAAAAATCATTTTAACTGAAATTTTCTGAATCTATAAGGGTGGATCCAATAAAAATGAAACAGTTGTTATAATTTGGTTTATTTTGTATGTGTGTGGCGAAACTTCATGTCAAAGTAGAGCAGGATGTATACAAGGAAGGCAACCCCCTATTGCTGAATGGACTTGCCCTTGGTGGTTGCATGGAATCACATGACATGTGCTGCTAGTCAGCAAACAGCATCACCCAACAGTCGATCTGTTTTCTACATCTGTGAAATGTTTGTGTTAAGAGTAACTTGGTGATATTTGTTTTTTATAGATAGAAGTTTGCAAAATGCACCGGAGGAAAAAGACTATGGAAAACGTGCACTGTGAATTGATTCGTTTGCAGGACTGGCACAAGCGCTTCCACTGTGCACTCACTTTCCTTTATTGGATTTTCTCTGCAATGCTCCCTTATATAGCAATGTCTGTTTCAGTTGATTATCTGGTTGACTTCTTTCACCAAAAGATCCATGATGAGATGAGATGACTGACCAGGTCATGCATCATCATTCACAGATTCCTGTCCGTTGCATAAATGCTTGTACCAGTCCAGTCCTGCACACAAGTCAATGACAAAGCATGTTCTCTATACACTTCCTTTATTTGCCGATGCAGTTCCCAAATTCAAACTCCTTCTGCAACTAAGAAAGCAAATAACATTACGCTGCTCTTCTTTACTTGCAAATATTCAGCAGACACAGATAAAAAAACAACTGATTGCCTGTTGGACGATACTGTCTGCTGACTGCTTCCCATTTTTCTAAAAAATCTCTCTTTAATTGCTAAGAAAAGTTGTCGCCTGAGGATTTGTGTGACACTATTTTTTTTAATATACAGGATGGTGCATTTCCTACTGTTTGCAAACTGTCCTATCTGAAGCAGTGTTTTCGAAAGTGGCTGCTAATTTACCCTACGCAAGGTTAGCGGAGAAGCAGGACAATAAAAAACATCTGGAATGATTGAGGTTTTGCCTCCTGCAGGCTACACAAATTTGGCCACTCATCACTTATTCTAGTTTCTCCTAAATTAGTGATTCCTTGAATTTTCTACCCTTTGCTATAACCAGTTTGCCCCCCCCCCCCCACTCCATTGAATATGCCTATGTCTCTAAATCACTCTTTTGGGTCAGAGACATGCTTTCGGTCACTCTTGGTTGCTCAGTGATCTGGTATTTTATTTTCTTGGTCACTAACATGCTCATACACTATATGTCACTCTTTTGCTCACTCGCATGCTTGCGAACTCTCTTGGTCATTCACTGACCTAGTAGTTTAGTAGTTCTCCCACTTTCTGGGCAGGAGGCATATTTATGATAGGGCTATACAAATTTTGCTACCCTTATCCCATATTACCAATTTTCTTGGTTACTCATGCCTCAAATTGGCCACCCTGAGCTAAAACCTGCTAAGTCTCTCAGTAAATATGCCCCGGGTATATAATAATATCTTTAACAAATAAAAAAAATGAAAGCATGGGCAGAGAGAGATATTGGGAGCATTACCCCCACCTTCATTGGCATAGCAGACTGATCTAATGTAAATGCATACATATCAATTGACATAATTATCATGTCCTCACCCTTTATATCGATATCATAGTGCCCTTCCAAATCTATCTCTGCCTATGTAGCCTAGAGGACAGGTTTGTGTGTTCATTCAACTGCAATCAGTCACCGTTGTGCAACAACTGCATCAAGATCTTATTCATAAATTCAGTTTTGTATATCCTGATTTGAGCCTGATTGGACAGTGGTGTTCTCAAGATGCACTTTTTCAAGATATTCTCTCTTCTCTAAAATTATAAGTGGAGATGTTGATTGTGTCTTGCCTTGATAGAAACATCAAATTTTGTTTTGTCATATAAGGCAATCGTCGACAAATATTAATCAAGATTCAGAGGTTTTAATGCCGCCATATAAGGCTTTGTAAGAGTTCTAGCAGGAAGTGTACAAAGACAGTCATGATGGTAGAAGCTTTGTCATTAAACATTGAAGAATCGGAAACGTCTGATTCGCTCATTTTGAAGAGAAGCCATGCCAAAAAAAATTTGACAAAATTGTTGGTCGTTAACATTCACATATTAAGTGGGTTGTAGAGCGTGAATATGGGTGTCACTGTAAGTCACCTAGAGAGTAGGGATCAGGTCAGTCAGTGGTTTAGAGTGTGAGCATGTGAATGATTAAAAAAGGGACTTAAAAAAGAGACATGCGTGCATTCACAGGAGTGGAGGCCAAGTGGGCTTTTGCACAGGATCGCGAAATGAGTGGTGAAGAGAGACTAGAATTGGAGAAAAGTGGCAAAATTAACATTGTAGTTCACAGGTATTCAAACCATAAATCTGCCTCTGGTCAATAAGGAACAAAAAATATGTGTAAGAATGAGGTTGCTTGCTGTTGGTTGAAGCCCATATCATTGATCTCTGGAGACAAGTACTGCACTGAAAAATCAATAAAGATTCAAAATGAATGAAAACCTCAAATAATTTGAGGTTTCCCGTTGGGGGAAAAAAGTTTATGCACCATGAGATGATTTTATTTCAGTTTAATTTATTGTTTCTAAAACAGACAACTGGTTCGAAGCAGTGTTTCTCAAACGGGCCACGAGGTATTTGCCCTTTCTTTTTTCGCCTGTACATTTTGCATTTGTCGTTTATTTCACCAAGCATTCTACTTACAAAAAATAACCAGGCCGCAGGCTTCCAAAGGTAACCCCTGGTTTAGAGTCATTGTTGCTCGATGAGATTAAGTTTATCATATCCTGATGTTTTTTAAAAATGAATTCATGTTTATTGAAGTTTCATTGTCGGTTTTTCACCAGGTTGCCAATTTGGTGAGGATGGTGAATATGGGTGGCGAAGTCAAACCAATAACGAAAACTCAACGCTAATATTGAAATGAGTCTCCTTTTCTACTCCTGTCAGGTCGTGGATGTCGTCAAAGCAGCAAATGAAGAAAAGGAGATAAAACCAGTCACTGGAACTCAGTCTAGCTGTGTGATCTCTTGAACAGAAGCAGTATTCTTTTTTTTTTTCGGCTTCTCTCTGAACTATGATCAACATTCAAAGGTTTCATTATGAAAGTTCTTCGGCAAAACATATTCTGCTGGGAAACTGGATGCACCGACCTTCTGGATGTGTGGTTGTAGATTCTGCACAAAAAATGTCACTTGTTACCTCAACCTATTAAATAAATTATTTGGAAATTTTTTTATTTTGTTTATGATACAAGCATTTTCTTGTAAATTCAATATAGGAGACAGTGCATACTAGAGCGATATGGTAAGCAATGCAACATCAATATGGACTGATCATGATGTACTGATACTGGAGAGCTACAGCTCAAAAAATTAGAAAAAGTAAGACGATACTTCCCTTAAGACAACATAATTATAGCCTTATGAATGAAAAAAACCCAAATTTATTCTTTTATTTAAAAAATTTTAGTATACTATACGATTGACTCGAGCCAAAGCAAAATGACAAGTGATGTGGCAACAACAAAAATGTTTTTGTGCCAAAACAGTGTTGCAGCAATCACAGATAATTCACTCTCTCCCTCTCAAAATATACAAGTGATTCCTGTTTTAACGAAAATATTTCTGTTTCCCTCAGATAAGTTTACATAGGAACAATGCAAAAATCTGGAATTCCTTTATAACGAAATTTCGTTACTGTGAAGTGATTTCTCTGGTTTCTTGGAGTTTGTTATAACAGAATTGAACTACTACATTCTTTTCTCGAGGATTCTTCAAAAGTCCCATCTGTCAGCTCTTTTTGTTGATGCACATCAAATTATGTAGACCGTAAGTTTTTTTTTTTAATAACACTCGGTTAAGAGCACTTTCAAAAGCACAGTGCAAAATACGTAAGTTACAAGGTCCAATGTAAATAAGTTAAGATGAAAACTGGTTGGTTTTACTGCGCTGTCCATTCTTTTTTAATGGGATTTGTTTACATTTTTACTTTTCAATGCCGGTGTCATCATTTTTGACAAATGAAGCAAATTAATTTCTAGCTCTCTGCTGAGCTTTGTAAAAATTGTGTTTATGCTTCTGCCACGATTACAAGAGTGACATTTTTTGTATGAAAGATTTACTATGACATTGTTTTCACTCGTGAATTTTTACTCATCAAAATAATGAGGGAAAAGCGTGGGCAGATAAATAAGCACAGGTGAATGCAATACTTTTCAGTGTTGAAATGCTATTCAATACTTAATTCATATCAACACACCTCTTTTCTTGCACTTCCAAAAAGTACCACCTATTTCTAGAGAAGCTGGTTTATGAAAAAGACATTAGGTTCCTTCTTTTTTTTATTAAAGACCTCTTCACTCTTTATCAACGTTTTTTCAATTGACACTTTATTCGAATTGCCCTGCACAAGCTTGGATTCCTTGCTTATCTTTCAACAAATGGTTCTTTCCAGGGCCGTAACTATAGGCAACAGGTGGGCCTGGTGCCCTGTTTGCTGAGCCAGAGAGGGTTAATTCATTCTTCCATCAACATTAAAAAATGGGTGTACGTCCCGGCTTACCAATCATTTAGTTACGGCCCTGTCTCTCAGTCAACACTATACTAGAAAAATCTAGTAGGGTGGTGTTTCAGCTCCTGAATGTTGTGACTGCCCATTTCTCTATGCCTATATGTTATCTATACCAGGATCTTCCAACGTAAAGTGTCTTGCTCTTGCACAATATAAATTCACTGTAGAGGAGGTCCACAGCACGGCACCTATTCCGCGCAGCAGCTCCAAAACATAATTTCCAAAACATAAATTTTGCTAAATACAGGAATGACTTCACAAGCAGATAGCAAAAATAAACCTTCAAAATCATTAAAAGATTTAGTTGTGGATAAGATAGAGATACTGAACATAGGAGTATTAGTACTCAACACAAAGTTTAAAACGAAAGATCACACCATTGATTCCCACTAGAAGCTTTGTAGATGTTTGTTGAAGTCATTATCTCTGAAAAGGTGTCATGTCCTGATGATGAGGCTGTTCTATAGAACAAATTTTTGAATATTTAATCCCAAGCAAAAGTGTCCTACTGTCATCCCAACAACAAAATTAAATAGACAGCACCTCTTAATTTGCATTTATTGTCACGAATCATTGTGCCAGATCCAGGGCTCCCACTTGTCCTACTTTCGGGTTTTTTTTTCCTACTTTTCCTATTTTTTTTGCAAAATCCTATCTACAAAATTTGTGTAATAGGTTTTAATTGAGAAGGGAATCATCGATATATTGCCAAGTAGTATAAATGTTGTAGATTGTTATTAATGATCCTGCCAAAGCAGAAATTGTATAGTTTTCAAGGTTATTTGGGGAGTGGGGTATGTGGATCATTTTTGGTTTATATTAATTTTTCATTTGCTTAGTTTCAGGGTTCTACAAGTAGAGTAGTCATTAAAAACTTTGGTCCGGATGGAAAAAAAATTTTTGTATTTAATTTTCCATGGTCTTGGACAGTAACTAGCAATCATCATTCAAAATTACGGTGCACATTTTGTGTATAGGTGAAACAGTTTTCATTACAAAGCAGTTGGATACATAGGCCTATTCTACGTTTGGTGATTCTGATGCTACCCAATAGCAATTCATTGTCTTCTGTATTATTAGGGTATACAGAGACATAAACAATGTATACAATACTCAGCAAAGAGCTAGAAATGAAAGTGCTTCATTTTCCAAAAACAATTACACTGATATTGAATAGTAAAATGTAAACAAATCCCTTTGAAAAAGGATGGCAATGCAATTGACTTATTTACATCGGAACTTGTAACACATATTTTACACGTATTGTGCTTTTGAAAGTAGTCTCGAAGGAGCGTCATTCTTATAAATACATGCCTTCATAATTTGCTGTACATTGTCGTAGAGAGTTGACAGGTTGGACCGTGGAAGACTCCAAGAAAAGAATTTTCTGTGGTTGCTAGTGCACTGTTTTGTCCAAAAAAAATTTTTGTAACCAAGTCATTTCTGTCATTTTGCTTTGACTTGAGTCAATCTCATAGGACACTGAAATAGTGCTATAAAAAAAATTAATGGGAAAAAAACTTTTTTTTTAAATAAAAAAAATTTAGGAATTTTTTATGCTATGATTATGTTGTCTAAAGGTCCATACACACGCTCAGTTACACCTGCGCAGTTATGCCTGTACAGGCCAACTGCGCAGGCATAACTGAGCGTGTGTAGGGGCCGTCAGTTGACCTGCACAGGCGACCTGAAGGGAATGGTTTTTCGATTCGGTATAACTGTACAGTTATGCCTTCGCGGGTATAACCTACCTTGTGTATGGGCCATCAGGTATAACTGTGCAATTTCCCCCCCCCCCTGCTTTTTTTACTACCGCCCTACTTTCTTCCCTCCTCTTTTTCACTGATAATGTAATAGAACAATAATAACTGAATAACTTGTTTAGGAGAGGAATTCCATTTAATTAGAAGAAATTTTTCTAATGGTGTAATTTTCACGATATTTTCTTACAATTTCATATCGAATAAAAAAAATCGAAATAAAATTTTAGAAATATTTCGACCATTGTTAAATTCACAATTTAATAATTTTGCAATATTGCCCCCTCCCCAATTTAATAATTCAATAAATTTGCCCGAAATTATGCACCGAAACACACAAACTCTGTATTCAGATAATGTGCTATAGCTATTAATTGTTTATTGATTATTTAGAGAAGAGGAGGTTGACCAGGATTCTTGGAGATTTTATGGGCCCCGTAACGTCAGATTATTTTAGTATTCTTCAACATGTAGTTCCTTTAGAAATCAAGATTCCCAGAAATCAAGCAGGTGTTTATACGAGTCAGTTAATGTTTGCAATTTCAAACGCTTCAAAAATCACTGCAATTTATTATTTTCTTTTACATGTAATTCTTAATTAATCTCATTGAATATTTTTTTGAACACATCTCGTCAGATTGCAACGAATTTCAACTTTCAGCTCAAGCATTGAAAGAAAAAAATTCAGATGAAATTACATTAGTTAAACGTAAGGAAACAATAGAAAATTCTGAGAGAGATACGATTGATAATACAGTATAATTATATCATTGAGTAATACTACTAATATACATACCTTAAGTCAATTTCGAATTGACTTGAATTAATCTTAAGAAGTCGCGCGAAAAATGCATTTTTTTCTTTCAAAGAAAAACACGAACAATCCCCTGGTAATGAGGGTCTCGACAAATCAATTATTGTAGTAGCAACGAATATTGCAGTTTGATGAAGAAAACTATAGTGAATGGTTTATTAATTTAACGGTTTACCAGAAAATCCGTACCCCTCTTTTCTAGAATCTAGAAACCATATTTCCATGATGGGGTGGTGCGAAATTTGTCCCCGGTTGAAAAAGCGCCTAATAACGGCTGTGGGTACAGATAATACAGAATCCGAGGATGATGTCACTCTCCGCATATTCACACAAAGGTTTTTTTAACAGCTGGATGATGCGAAGACATATTTTGGAAAGAGAAAATTTTCAACTCTGCCCCTGCGGGGAATCGAACCCACGTCCTTTCACTTTCCGGGTGAAAGGACGTGTTCAGTGCAAACCGAGCTCCAAGGAAAGACTGAGACATTCGTTGCCTCTGTAGTCTAGAGCAGTGGTTCTCAACCAGGGGCCATGTGGCCCCCTAGTGGTACTGGGATACTTGAAGGGGGGCCATTTCAGGTGGGCTGTAGAGAGCTGAGGGGAAAAATTAAGGCGTGAAGAAATAAAGCTTTTATATATTAGTGACTATACAATTACAGAATCCAACAAAACCACCCATAAAACCAGGGCCGTCTTAGGGCATGGACCCACCCGGGCCTCACCGCCTACATTTTGCAGAAGGTTCTCTACGATGGGGTTTTTCGCAGGCTCCCGGCTACATTTTTCACAGACCCCTTCTCTATATTAAATTATATTGTAAAAAACAAAAAAAAAATGATGAAAACCATATCAGGCCCCGGGTTGCAGCTCTGTCAATCCCACTCTTGTGATGGGCCATGCCCGGGGGTCTCATGTCCCTAAGTGACCCCACCTTATATTTTATATAGTACAATAAATTTTGAAATTAAGTAGGAAATATGTAGGCTGTTTATTTCCAGCTAAGTATGGGACTACCATAGCATCACTTTCCCTAGTTGTGGGGGGGCCCCATGATGTTGATACGGCCCTGAATAGAACTCGGACTAGCGGGGAGATCAATAAATTCTAGGCTAGTGGTCTGGGGGCCAATCTTGCTAGCAAAATTTCCGCGTTCAGTATAAATTCACTGAAAAAATCAATTCAGTACGTATAAAGGATCTTGTTGCTACAGGAGGGTAAAAAACTCTGGGTAAGACAGGGGAGCCACGAGAAAAAAATATGGTTTAAAGGTGGCCACGGGCAAAAAAATGTTAAGAAACACTGGCCTAGAGCGTTCACCCGGTTAGTAAAAGGACGTGGGTTTGAATTTTTTTTTTCCAAAATACATATATATGCGTTGTATATCTTCGCATCAGCCAGCTGTTAAAAAACCTTTGGATAATTCAGAATATTGATAAGAACTCTTTCTGTTAATTGTCCATAACTCAAAAACGGCCGAACTCGAAGAATTGAGAGAAAACTAATCGGTGTCGAAACAATCGAACACACGCATACACCTGACAGTTTGGCTTTGTCACAACCAAAGCCGCTTGAAAGTTTAATGCACTCTCTTAGTGCAGCTTTAGTCACAACGCTTTGGTTACCAGTTGAACAAAAAAAAAGGAGTGAGGTGATTTCCATTACAATTTTTAATTCAATTAAATTTTCAAGTTAAAAATTTTTCATGTGGCGATCTTTTTTCCAGGGCCATGTTCAGGCGATGTTTTGACGTAGACCCTTATCTGAAAAAGTGTCATGCCCTGTGCGGCCAAGATGGATATCGTCTTGCCCTGAGCGATCAAATCCTTTCTTTTGTGATATCTTGGTGAATAGAGTAATCATTCGATTAGATTTCTTTTCTTCCTTTGTATTGAAACTTCTCCCATATCACCAATATAGGTGGAACTTTAGGAATACAATAGATACCGTTTATACCACTGTTTCTCAACCGCCGGGCTGCGACATCATTCATATCGGGCCGCGACTGATCTGCCGTTTCCTTTTCGCCCATTCATGTTCCGTTAATCATGTGTTTGACCGGGCCTTCCACTTGCAAAATTAAATGAAACGGGGCCGCGGGCTTCCAAAGGTTGGGAACCACTGGTTTATACACCTTGAATATCTCATTTATGGGATTTTCACAATTATACGACGCATAGTGGTATTTTACTCGAAAATCTGCAAAAAATTATTTTTACATTTTCAGTGCACTATTTTGAGCTGATATGTCGACTAATTTATCGTTAAAATACTAAAAAACTGTTTTGCGGGATAAATTACATAAAATATGAACATATGATAGTATACATGTATTTTGACTTAAATTATATAATTCCCTCAATGATGAGGGAAATTCCTCAATAAAGAAGAAATTGATTTTGGTTTGATGTAATTCGTCACGATTATTTACTTTTTATATTAAAATGTCGATACAATTTTCTTCATATACATTTTCCACCATTTCTTTGGAATCTTGCATTCTCGAAATAGTTTGTGTTTTTTCATCTTGCAAGTTTATTTCCACGAATGCGACATTACTGGGGAGATGCAGTACAGTTTTTCTTCTTCGCTGTTCATAAAATTTTGTTACAGGGACGAGTTTTTTAATTTTTTATGCGTAGCTCTTGGATGATTTTCAGAGATTACGTGCAATGTACGACCGTGCAGTGTCTGACCAATTTATAAATATCGTCTTACCCTGTGTCGCCAAATCCTTTTCTATTGTTCACTTCCACGACAAGGGGCCATCCCGCATATCGTGGCATTATAATTGAATTGCTATTCTATTTCTGTAATCAATCAACTATAGAGATTTTTGCCAACTGCATTAAAGTTTCTGAAAAATTAACGAATGGGGGTGAGAAATGATGGGATACTGGAAATCGCAACGAATTGAACTCTAATTTACCGAAAAAATGTTGAACATGTCAAATACACGATATGAGAATTTAATAATTATAGCCATAATTATCAAAATACAGGGTGATTATAAAAAAACTATCCCGACATATGGGCCCCCTAACTATCATAGCATTCACAGAAACTGAATGAAATTTTGGCGTAAGTTATTTTGATGTATGCGCTCAAGAATGATATGGAAAACAACAGTGTCACTCTAACGGTTACAGTGAGAAAATTTCGAAAATATCAAATGGCAACACCAAGTTTTTCGTATTGGAATGCGATCTCCATTGTGAAAAACCCGAAATAGCGTTCGAACGGCAACTGTAGCATGAAAATCACCGGCGGTAGATAGGCTAAAAGTGAGGACAACCAATAAGGACAGAGAAGCAGCATAAAATAAAGCATTTTATTGTGTTTCACAAATTTTCCACATGACCTTGTGGAGGACTAATCAGGCTGGGATCTGAGCCGAAGAAACGGTGTGACGAATGAAACGAACATTAATGCTCTGGCAAAGTCCTTTTTACTTTTTCCTTGCCTAGCTCCGGGGATTTTCGTGCTACAGGTGCCATTCCAACGCTATTTGGTGTTTTTCAGTATGGAGATCGCATTCCAATACAAAAAACTTGGTGTTGCCATTTGATATTTTCGAAATTTTCTCACTGTAACCGTAACTGTTTGAGTGACACTGTTGTTTTCCATATCATTCTTGAGCGCATACCTCAAAATACCTTATGCCAAAATTTCATTCAGTTTCTGTGAATGGTATGATAGTTAGGGGCCCATATGTCGGGATAGTTTTTTTATAATTACCCCGTATTACAAGTATACAAAATATACAAATTATGAAAATTACTTTTATTCGCGATTTCAGCAAAAATTTTAAATTCAAATTGTTGAAATAAATAGAAAAATTGTATAAAAAGAGTGGAAGTACGAGAATGTTCCGTAAATACAGGACACGTGGTTACCCTACTGATAATATGCTCTAAATTAGTGTAAAGTTGAAAAACGCTGGTTTATACTTTTAATAACATTTCCACGGTTAGTTGCCATGTAGCCTTCTACACAGTAGAATTTGTTCCTCCAGGTTTTTCCTTGTGAGAGTTGGATTTCTACTGCTACAGTAGGTCATGCCAATTAAAAATTTCTCCTGTTCCTGATATTGCCTGTTATCGGAAAATTTTGTTTGGTTCCCATCGGTCACTCTTTTTACTAGGTGTTTCAGATTTGATAAAGGCAATGGCATGATGATTTAGATCAGTGGTTCTCAACCTGGTGGTCCTGAGATATTCTAGGGGGGCCACGGGAGAAAATCAGAAGAAAGGTGATCCACGACAGGTGGTGAAGGGAGTCATAGAAAGCTGTGAAGAGAAAAGCTTTAAAAGGGAAACATGAAAAATATTACTACTTTCAGAATCAAACAGATCCGTCAATAGAACCAGGGCCATCTTAACCCTTGGGTCTATGTGGGCATGACCCGGATCTTCATGTCTATAATGGAGGCAAGGGACTGCACTACATGGGATCTGGTACTATGATTTTTTCATATGTAAGCTGTTGTTTCCAGTTTTATCGATTTATCGTGCATGTTCGTTGGATCGTCCCGTATTTTACACAGACCGTTTTTTACCATATAATTTGACTCCTGGGAGGGATGATAATACACCATTTGAATCCGTGCCTAGCCAGGATTCCAGATATTGATCTGATTTATTCAAATTTCATTCATAATAAAAAAAAAATAAAAGTATCTAAATCTTGGATGAGGGTAGAGGGGGCCCTGGCCTATACGGGGGGCCACAAGAAAAAATGTTATCCATAGAGGTCCCTGAGCTGAAAAAGGTTAAGAAACACTGATTTAGATAATCATTATTCCTCAGGGAACTCTTAATATTGTTACGATCTATAGACGATAGATGGCGCAAGTCTCTATCGCAATCTTCTGTTGGCAACGAGAGTTGATAACGGTTTCGGTTTATCGGAAAAAGATGTGGTTGGTGGGAACATTCTGGAAGGTCCCGCCCCTCCAGACAATGGTTCCGAACCTCCGTACGGTGACGCCGCCAACTTGGCAACTCTAAAGTTGAATTTTGTAGGATGTTCATTTTCTCGAAGCTTCGACAGACCTATATAGAGACCTTCGAATAGAGGGAGAATGAGAATAAGGGATGCCGGATATTATGCCAGATTCCAGAATAGGCTGGATGAAAAGTCAGTTGTGATTTAACTTTGCGAGAAAGTTGTTAGCTCTCTGAAAAGCTTGTAAATACGTGTAATTTGCTGTTCTGTAAAGAAATCTGTGTTTGTCCGTCGAACCGCTTCTTGTTTTGCAATCTCGACGTCTTGTGAAAAATTATCCGAAACAATATTGTAGCAAATTTCCATGGATATACATTGAACAGCCAACCCATTTCTAACTGGACGATTACGAATTATTTCTGAGTCGAATTCATCAAGAAATTCAATGAGGCTGATTGTTTCTTGATCTTTTCACTCTCTTCTCCCGTAAATTAAAACCGTCCCCGTCTGTGGTACCTTATCCCGCTTTAGGTAAATATTTGATCGAGGTTCAGTACTTTTACTAGATGATAGTGTATTCCCAAGAACTCGTTGAATTTTTGAAGATTGTTGGCTGATATTTCTATCCCCCATTTGGGAGTTGTTCGTGGGGATGGCATAGATATTGCCTCTTGTCACTTTTCTAGAGAGGACAGCTGTTTTTATTTCTTGACATGTTTTATTTTGGTAGCAATCGAGTGCATATATCCTCTGCTTATTTTCCTATGCCATTATGGAATTGGTTTCAAATTATTCGAAACTCATTAAAAATATATTTTTTCGTACAGTTATTGTTTTTCAAAAGAAGAATGGTGAAAAATTCATCTGGATTTCTTCGTTCCTGTGAAATTCCTCCTCCCTGTACCTTTCGCTTACTCTTTTTCTTCCTCTTGTGCACCTCTTGACATTGTTCTTGTATTGTTTGGTCTTCCTGTTCTACGATCAGCTCATCTACAATCTCAAATTGTTCCGATTCTTCTGACGCCGTTGCTTTTTCAGAAGCAAATTCTATTGGAGGCAGAATAGTTAGATTATCAATCTCGGTCTTCTCTTTATCATCCGTATTGTTTTCCTGGGTCTGTGAAGAAGAGGGATTTTTGAAACTCACCTTCTTCACCTTCTTCTTCCTCCTCTGCGGAAGGGGGGAGGAAGCCCGAGAATCTTAGTAGAATTTCCCTTCGTTATCTTTGCACCGTCCTCTACAACTGAAGGATTTTTCAATATAGTATTTCCTCCAATTACTTTTTTCTCTTGTGCTGTTTTGGACATTTTCTCATTTTCTCTACAACTTTCTTCTATCCAATCTTCCACGAGTTTGATTAATTTATCTGCTCTTTTGCGGGCGGCTCGAGGGATGTTGTGTCCAATCTTGTTCTCTACAATTGTAGAAGAATGTACAATGTCCGTGATACAGGTCATCATTTGCAGAATATTTGCGCATTTATCAAATCGTCCATATTCCTTGAATTGGATTTTTTTTGCGATCAGGCTGAAGTCGGAACGTCAAGTCTTCCGCTTCTCGGATTCTGTTTTCATAGTACTCCTTCAAATTGCTGTTTTCTTCAGTACAATATAGACCTTCTAGTCTCTCCAATAGTTTATTAGTCGCTAAATCTCTAAAAGATGCCTTATAGTGTCCACAAACTGGTTCGATACACTTCTTGACGTCCGAGTGTGTAGTATTTTGTGGATTACTATCCAAGAGATTAAGGTATTCCGTAATAAAATTTAATTGATTTGTTTCGGTACTGTTTTCATCTTGAGGATTGTTGGGTGTATTCTTATCCCTGATATTCCGAACATTAAGTTTTTTCCCTTCTTAGTTGAAGATAAGCTTTGATGTTTTGGTTTTGTTTTCTTGAAACTTTTTCTTCTCGTATTGACCTCGTCCCTCAAAGCAGCATCGTCCTCTTGTAAGGAATCGCTTGAGTCAGGGCTCCTGAAGTATAGAGATTTTTGGTTAACTTCTTTTTCCATGTGTGGTATATGAGGTGTTCTCATATACTCAAGATCGTCCTCAGTTTTATTATCTTGACTCGTATGTCCTGATGCATCCTGTTTTTGTTGGTCATTTGCGGTTTCATTAGGCTTTTTGATGATCTTCTCTACTGGGTCCTTTGTACGCTGTTATGTGTTGACCTCGTCTGCTTCAAGAGATTCATCCAGGACATGATTGATACGGTTTGTGGAAATGAACGTGTCTTCAGAATTTACATTTTGAAGTGTATCTGTTGAAATATGGTAGCTTTCCTCAATAGTCTCCGTTCTAAGACTATGATTCGGCCTATCTTGATTTATTAAAAACCTCTTTCTTAATCGGGTGTTTTTTATGCGTCTTTTCCGGGTTGAACAATCAGTTTGTCTTTTCTTCTTGTTTTTTGCCTTGTCTTCTGTCTGTTTTATCTGTTTAAAATTCTTTTTTAACTCTTACACCTTTCTTTTTAGCACTGTTAATATGAATCCCATCCTAGAGGGCTGGAGATTTCATCATCCCGAGGGCTCCAGTTGTGAATCCCAGTTGAAACTCCAAGGCTTCTTTCTTTCTGTCTCCAATGTTATTTATATCCGATACTTTTTTCCAGATTTTTTACTGGGAATGGGATGAATATCCTACTTTTTCTTGCTCTTTTCTTTCTGTAAAGGTTGATCCTTTATCATACTAGTATCCGAGATGTCTAGCTTCGTTGTTGATCCCGTACATTTGCAGTAATCAGGTCTCTCAATATTGGCATCCTTGAATAGCCTCTTATAAAGCCACATTAAATCCTTATCAAGGCGCCTTACCTTGGACCTTGCACTTTATTCTTTAAGTGCTCCTTACGTCACGCCCATCGTCGCATGCGCTTTAAGCATTCCTTCCTGATCCCTACTGGCTTCGGATTATTGTTTGTTGTTATATTGCGTCTCTGGGCGAAATCGATATCTCAGAATTCTTTTAGCCTCGAAAATACCTCGTTATTTCTGAAAATTGGCGAAAATGGCCGTGGAAGTGAGCGTTGAATACTGGTAATGTATTTAATTAGCTCATTAACCATAAAATGTGAATAGTTGTGTAACTATTATTAGTTCTTTCATTTCCAAGTTGAACGAGGAAGTGGGTGAGCAAATTAACAGCTTCATCCTAATGATATAAATAATGTGTTTTATAGTACAACCGAACCTTTAAAAAAGTGATCAGGTATACCACTTTGTGCCTGCTGTGTTTCTACCTGCGCGATATAACGAGGGGGTTACCGTGTAAATAAATATGAATTTCGAGTCGAATGCTTCAATGTCAGTAAAATGTAATTCTCATCTCTGGAAAAGGGAAACGCATTTCTGGGCTCCGTAGGCTTAATGGCATTTGTGTGATCGATAAATTGGTAAATTCCCAATGTAGGGTATACTGTTTTCTTGGCAACTATTTTTTTATCATCCGCTAGGGTTACCAGAGGAACGGTAGAAACACCCATTAATCGGAGAGGGTGGTGTTGGCGCAATTTTTAGGCTTAGTCGAAAACTTGGCGGCACAAAGGATCACCATAGTGTAGCAAACTACAACCAATAGTGTAAAAATTTGTTATTTTACCGACTGTTGATACATCCCTTGGGGACGCCTTCAAGACTGTAAGAGACGTAGGGCGGGATGCAGGTCTTATCGGACCATAATACATTGGGAAAGAGATTTTTCTGGTTGTTATGCCTATACAAAAAAGGCAGAGGATACGTATATGAAACCGGATGTTTATTCAATGCACATTGAAGGCTTGCAGTGCCATCACGCTCCTTGCAGAATATTTTGCAGTCAGTGACACCGGTCGTTTATTCAATGTAAAGCAAATTTAAGTAGTCGTTTGCCCAGTTTATGTACACGAAGTTCCACAGAGAGAATATGGACGAGGTGGTTTAGTAGTAGTTTATGTACACGAGATTGCCTTACCTTTTCAAAATAAATAAAACAAATAGTTATCGCATCCATATTATAATTAGCATGATGCGATTTTGCTTTTATTTTGTCGTGGCTGTTCACGCGGCCAGCCGGGGTGCAACATTCGCTCACTGATCCACCACCCTTCACCCCGGCATAAAAGTCATTGAAAAGGAATCAATTGTCACAGTGGCTCGCGTCTCCAGCCTCCCCCATAACCTGTAACAGGGCCTCTAGGCTGTGACCTTTGGCTGGCTATAGTAAATTTATTGCATGAGGAAAACAAAAAAAGTGATGTGAATTGTTATGGGCTTGGCTAGAGCCTGGTCAACCCCCGCCTTTGTGAAATCTTAATTTAATTCATCAATTCTTGAATATCCACTTTGTACTAATGGGCATCTGCTCTTACATCAGAAGTGATGCCACTTGTTCCGCTATACCCCGAATAAACGTTCGGCTCCGTGTACGTATCCACAGCAATACAAAAACCTTATGAATAAAACTGTTGTCTCGTCTGGGATTCGAACCCGGGTTCTGTTGAATATCGGTCAAGTGTGTTACTTGTCATGGCCTCCAAATTCAGTCTGGGCCGAACAAGGAAATAATTTTGCGACCAGTTTTAAGATGAACCAGAGAAGTTCCATTTCTTTCTACATGAACTAGTGGTTTCATGTAAAAAATTTCCATCTCGGTTTGCTTTGGATATGGTCATCAATCCTTTATTATCAGCCGGGGGGGGGGGGGGGGTCTTGTTTTTGCGAAAATTTCATTTTTTGCCAAAAAGTAGTAATTTTGTGGGAAGCAAAATAATCTAATGGATTTATCACAAAAGAAATGCCAAATTTATGGTTTCATGAATTTGTATTTTGTGAAGGGTTCTTCAAATTGAGAATTTTCTAAAGGGTCTGGAAAACGGACCCAAATATTGGTTGAAGAGACCCTTGAGTCCCGATATGATCAGTGCCGTCTTAAGGCATGGCCCGGGGGCCCCATGATGCTCTTAAGACGGCCCTGGATATGATCATATTATAGGATGTGCTACTAAGACTGCTATTTTAGATTTAGTTCCCACTAGTTCCGAGGATCTTGTTGAACATGTTTCGGTGGAGGACGAGTTTTCTTTCAGTGATCATCGTGTCCTTAGTTATTTCTGTAACGTTACTTGGAGTAAGGTTGATAACGAAAGTCTGGTTCCTCGTTTTCGGAGAACTAATTTTTATACTGAGAAATTGAATTTTTGGATGTTATGCCGAAAACTGATATTTGGAAAGAAACGTGATTTGTCTCCTCCGGGAATCGAACTAGACTCCCACTTACATACCGGGCAAGGGCGCTAACCAATACACCAAGACGCACATCCATTTTTCTTTCCAAATATCAGTTTCGGTATAACTTCCAGAAAATTCAATTTCTCAGTATATTTCGGGCCGAAAAAGTACAGTCTCTTAAAACTAACTTTGTTTTGAGAGAACAGTTGGCGGAAGTTTCCAAAGACCGGTTAGAATCAGTAGGGGTGATAAGTCAGTGGGAAGAATTTAGTACGAAGCTGTCCTCTGTTTTGCACGACGTCATACCCTTTGTTCGAAAAAAGCGTGTTTGTACATCGCACACTCTATGGTTCACGGATAGCGTGCGTAACCTTTATCTTGAAAAGAAAAGAGCATTCAGAGAGTATATAAGTGGACGAGGTGACCTGTCATTG
The DNA here is from genome assembly GCF_987345545.1 of Pholcus phalangioides. Lineage (NCBI taxonomy): Eukaryota > Metazoa > Arthropoda > Arachnida > Araneae > Pholcidae > Pholcus > Pholcus phalangioides. The sequence continues at coordinate 2,369,164 of NW_028301612.1, read as the reverse complement.
TTTACTATTAAAAGAAGAGCGTTGAAGAAAGCGATAAGTGATAATGAAAAGGAAAATTAATCTAGGTTGGCAGATAACGACCCAAAATCGTTTTTAGATACGCCAATAATGGATGTAAGGGGACAGATGGCCCCCTCTCGACAGGAGGGTCTAGGGTAGAGAGCAATGTAGGTTAGGTATGCGTAATTGCTTTTAATGACTTTTTCGCGTCGGTTTTTAATACAGAATACGATATTCAATGTACGGGTGTTGCATGGGGTAATAAAACCCTCAACGATATTCAAGTAGAAGACGTGGAGGTCCTAAATCTTCTAAGAAATGTATGTGCAAGCAAAGCACCTGGACCAGATGATATCTATCCCAGGGTTCTCAGGGAAGGTGCTAATGAATTGTTGGGGCCAGTCGCACAGATATACAGGAGTAGTGTTGCTGAGGGTATCGTCCCGAGAGATTGGAAACTGGCTAACGTTGTTCCGATATTTAAGAAGGGTAGTAGAGAAGCGGTGTCAAATTATCGTCCAGTGAGTTTGACGAGTTCCCTCTCAAAAATTTTGGAAATTATCATCGAAAGGCGGTTTGTGAAGTGGATAGACGAGAATAATGTATTGCCGGATAATCAGCATGGGTTCAGGAAGGGGAAATCATGTGTAACTAACCTCCTTTGCTTCTATGATCACGTGATTAAGGCTTTGGGTAAGGGCAAAAATGTACCTGTAAATGTTGTTTACCTTGATTTCCAACAGGCATCCGATCGGGTTCAGCATGGTAATCTCTTGAGGCGTTTCCACGAGATTGGGGAGAGGGAGCGGAACAAGTTGCTGAATTGGATATAATCGTAGTTAAGAGATAGGTCGCAATGAGTTATGGTGAACGGGGAATTCTTTAATAGGATAGGCGTCACAAGTGGAGTCCCTAGGAAGTGTCCTTGGCCCCACAGTTTTTTCACTCTTTATCTATAAACTCGATCAGGGTATGGATGGGATTGTTGGGAAATTCGCAGATGACGTCAAGCTAATGGGGGTAGTCGGGAATCGAAGCGATAGGGAGTTGCTCCAGACAAACTTATACAGAATTGGAGCATAGGCAAACGAATGGAGCATGAAGATTACTGTTGACAAGTGTATGGTCACTCATTTTGGTTCGAACAACGAACGTTTCTCTTACGAATTGAATGGTGTCACTATCCCGGATGCAATTAGAGTGACTGATTTGAGAATTCTCATTGACCAGCGGCTGAGGTTTCTGAACATTGCTCAGCGGTGGTTAAAAAATCGAATAGAATGTTCGGATGTTCGGTTTTATTTTTAGAAAGGTATCTTCGCATCCCCTTGAAGTCGTTCTTCCGCTTTTCGTCCTGGACTGGAGTATGTTGTAAGGTTTTGGAGACCATACTTACGGAGGGACATAGACTTGGTTAAAGGGGTGCAGAGAAGAGCTGCGCGTGTACTTATTGGCACACGGGGCTTGAGTTATGCAAACACCAAACATGGCTCCCGCTCTGTCCCTTGTGGGATATAAGCAGGTCACCTTACGGCTGAGAATAGAGACTTCTTTTTTGAATATGTTCACATTTTGGATGAACGCAGGTGTCGGGCAGACATGATCGAAGTGTTTAAAATTTTCATGGACCATGAATTATTAGTACAACTTAAATCGACTGCTTTTACAAGGGGACACCGGTACCGATTGGTAAGGGTCTAAGGGACAATTTTAGGTTATGGTGTCGCAGGGAGTTTTTCCTCTAATAGGGTTGTTAATAAATGGAATAGCTTACGCCCGGAGGTAGTAAATTGTAACACAATTGACACGTTTAAAAAGAAATACGATAAACATGTTGGGGTAGATCGAGAAGCTATCCATTCTTAGAATAAGACAACCATAAGTATTCTTTATGGGCGTTGTATAATATTTTATCATGTGTAAATATATATTGTTTATAATTTTTGTGATTGTGTGTGTGTATTTTGAATTGGGTTGCTGTACTTTAGTAATATATGACATCCATACTTATCATGGGCATCTTTTTCTCAGCCACCTCGTTGGAAATTTTGCCTGTTGTGGCCTTCTGTTTGTATTAACCATTTGAAGGGGAGACACATTTTTCCAAAACCCATAGGAAAAAATGTAAACAGGTGATTCCACTATCAATCCCCCCCCCCCCCCCAAGAAGAATTATTATATTGATTTGATATATTTACTCTAACCAGGAAGTTGTTATTAAGAAAATTCTCTCGTGACATCTTAATGTTACTCCCTTCCCCCAAGGGGGCTGGTGACCAACACTTTACGAACCACTGTATCAAGGTAATAGAGGTGAAGAAAGGAACAGATATGCCGTGTCTATCGACCATATGGATAGAAGCTGTCCATATTTGGAATAAGACACCCCTAAGTATTCTTTATATGCATTGTATAATATTTTATCTTGTATGTATGTATGTATATATATATATATATATATATATACTGTTTTTAGTTTTTGTGTAATTGCCTTTTTATTAGGGGTGTTGTAATTTTGAAGTATATGGCATCCATATTTGTTATGGGCCACTTTTTCTCAGCCTCCTTGGGCATTTTGTCTGTTGGGGTGTTGTATTTGTATATGCAGTGTCAATCCTTGCCGCTCCCCCTTTTCTAATCTGAGAACAATATTTCCATTTGTTGATACCATGAACAGAAGTTGCCAATCATTTATATTTTACTTGTAATTTGTAATGTTCTGAAATATGTTTGCTTATTTCGATTCCGTGAACGTAATATAATGTTTCTCTTTCAACTTTCGTTTTTAGCGACAAGTGAGATTATGCCCCTCTCTACAAGGAGCTGCAGAGATTGATAATCAATGCTGTTCCTGATGCTGTAGTGAGGGGCTCTGTTGGAAGGCTAGGTAAGTTCGTTCATTTAATGTCCAATCATTTTTTTAACTATATCTACCATGCTCCCGCCCTCACGAGGACAAGGGACAAGGCTGTAGCCATTGTTATCTATTTTTTTTTTCACATAAGTTCACTATAGTGGGGTTTCAGTGGCTGTCAAAGATCCCAGCCTGAGGGGCCCTTCCCAATTTCAAGACGCAAATGGGTACCAATCTCCTGTTAATAAGTCTTGCCACAGAGAGCAACAGGTTAAAATTAAGGCACAATTGTTTAGTCATTACGCTTAACTCATAGTTCGAAAAATGGGTGACTGATGGCAGCACTGTAACAAGCATTACGAAGAAACAAACTTCACTTTAGGTTCACAACACGTACATTCCACCATGTACCAATCCGTTAGAATATCCGAAGAAAAATATGGACGAGGGGTGTGTGTGTGTGGTTTAGTAGTAGTAGTGATCTTAGGTTTTCTGAGTACTGTTCAGCTGTGGTCAAAAAAGCTTACAAAAAGCTTACAGTTTCATTCTCAAAAATATTTCTTCGAATTCCCTTAAAGTCATTCTTCCGCTTTTCTGAGGCTTAGTTCATTCTGGACTGGAGTATGCTTTAAGGCAAAGGCTCTCATACTTTTTCATCTGTTGCCCTAATCAATGCTTATTCGTGATATTTAATTTTAGGCTATTTTCTTTAATTCATTGAATATCCACATGGACAACCATCGCTGAAATAAAAGACAGATAAAATTAACGTTATCACAAGGAGGATAGAAGAAAGATTTCGTAACAGAAGGAGTTCAGATAAAAATGTCCTCTTTCCTGGTTTTTATTCTGAAACAGGCCCGTTGGAGAGTTTTAGAAAGTACGCTAGAAATGGTGTGTGTTACATGTATATATACACATACATACATGTATGGTTCCGGACAATTTCCACAAGACTTCGAGATTGCAAAACAAGAAAAGGTTCGACGGACAAACACAGATTTATTTACTGAACAGCAATTTGCATGTATATTTAGTCACGAGACGTGGCCTTCGCATCGTAGCGGTTCTTCATCTTTTCGGAGCCGATGTTGATCCTGTCTCTGGCGATTCGATGCATGTCCCGTGACTGTCTGCAGCGTTAACGATGGTGGTACGTAGAGAAGTCGTTGCGGGAATTTCCGAGCCAGGCCTGTGCTGACGATGCTCACGTTGGCTCCGGTGTCGATGACAATCCTACACGGCAGTCCATTAATCTCGCCTCTTACGTGGAATCCGTGGTCTCCTCCGTGCAGCTGTGAGACATGATACATGGCGCATCTTCCGTACCGGTAGCTGCGACTGAGCATGCGCTCCACAGGTGGCTTTTTTCCTGGCGTTTCCAGCTTCCCAACGACTTGTCTCTCTGGGTCCCACGATCGTTCTTGGCACTCTTCAGGAGATCTTTCAGCTGTCTGATGACGTCTGCCCTAGCGTCCTCCGCAACAGAGCCTCGGACCACTCGTCGCACTTTCCTCAAAGATTGACGGGCTGCCTCGTATTTCATGGCGTAGACAAGATAGACAAGAGCACTTCTCACGTCCTTGTATTAGCCCAGACTCAGCGCCTACTGGATGTCGGGGTCCATGACAGAATCGACGAAGGCTTGTAGGGTCAATCCATCCCCGATGTCCGGCGGACAGTCGGGATATGCCAACTGCGAGAGCCCCTCGATATCCATGGCCAATTCTTGCAATGTTTCGTCAGCCTTCTGTTGCCTGGTCTTGAGCTGAAGTCGGTGGAAGTCCTTGAGGTACTTTTCTCCGAACCTTGTTCTTTGGGGAGAATTGCTGCAGGCGTCTCTTCATAATGGGCCACAGATTGGGTTCAAATCGGGTGTATTTGCAGGCCAGGGAAACACTTTAGCTTTATTTTCTTTAAGCTAATTCTTTGTCGTCTTTAAAGTATGACTAGCTGCAGAGAGAGAGAGAGAGAGAGAGAATCTTGTTGGAAAGTGAAATCATCTTCAAATAGGTCTTCGGATGATGATAGCATGAAATGGTGTAAGTCTTCCTGGTATACATTAGAATTGCAGTTATATTCAAAAGTAGCTATAATACCCGGCGCTGCCCGGGTTTTCTTCAATGAGGCTTTTTTGGATCACGTGATATCTCCCTCTATTTTTCTTGAGGGACATACAAACCGTGTCCAAGTTAACCAATATGGCGACCTGCGCGATTCATGAAATAAACAAATATAGATTTACACAGAAACGTAGAAATGAATATATATTTTTCTTTTTTTAAGGGGCGCTAGGTATTTCGATCCCCCCCCCCCCGAACTTCAAGTTATCCATCTGTCTGTTCCAGCTTCCAAAAATCCTTAGTCAAAGCTGTGGAATTTTTTCGATGCACTTTTCACGGGCTCATAACTAATTTTAAAATAGCCCAACCCACATGAATTTATGCAAATAAATATCAAAAGAGACAATATGGAGACATTAATTTTCATACTTGAGAAGATATAAATGAAATCAATGATATTGCTCGAATATCCAACTCAAAAGTATAGGTCCGGCTAATTACTTCATATTTAATCTCCTGGGCTTCGTATATCTCTAAGCGAACTGAATATTTCAAAAATCGAGAATTCAATACAATTTTTAAAATTATTGATGGGGCGGAAAATCCCACTAATTTTCGCATTTCTACAGTAAAATCGACAATTTTAGCACTGATTTCTATGAGGATCACCCTTTTCCTAACTCTCAAAGCGATGCTGATGATGATTATGACGTCTATTCAAAAAGCCTCATTACATATACTAACAGGATTAAAGAAGTGACAGACCATTGTAAAGGCATATACACGTCTTAAACGCATTGCTAGGGAACCACGGTAACCAAAGTAAATGTTCGGAAAGTGATTGTTGAGGCCCAAAAACCATTGTTACCGGACAGTTTTTTGCCCATTTGGGGCATTTGCCCTGGGCTGACGAAATTTTAAAGTAGCCTATCGTTCAAGTCGGGTCCCATTTGGTATATATGCAAAATTTGGCGACGATCGATCTAAAATTGTAGATTTGTATAGAGAACATACACACACACAGACAGACAGAAAATTAATTTTATATATATAGAAGATGTAAAGCTTCCTTGGTCCACCAGCGCTCATACAGCCCCCACACCATAACAATGGTAATACAAACATCGTTTAGTGAATGTTTCGGTTTGCAGCGCCAAACTCGGATGCCTTGATGACCTTGGGACGCACAAAACATTGACTCGTCACTAAAATGTACGTTTTTCTAGTCTAGTTGACCCCATGCAAGCATATTTTTACACCATTGAACTATTAGTTTTATGCTTGGGAGTGAGAAGTAGCTTTTATTTAGGCGAACTAATAGGCGATTTAAATCCAAATTTATGCGTTCGTCTGAGGATGATGCAGTCGCTCCTATTTCTTTTCACTTTCTGTGAATAAATCGCAAACTTCTGATGCGGTTTTTCTGCACGATTTTCTTCAAGTCTAATCTTTTTGAAAGAAAAGTCACTGGCTTGCGACCACTATTACCACGATTATTTTGAAAACTACTTTTGCTTAAAAAATTCTACTTATACTTGCTTGAGAACATCTTGCTTTTCGGGAAATTTCCTGTTGAGTTAGGCCTTCTTCCCGTAGCTTCACTGTAAGTTTGGTAAAAATCGGAATGTCTTTCTCTCTGCCCATTTTCAAAGTATAACTAACGTTCTAACTAAAATCTGCATGCTAGCAGGTATTTATAGTAGTAGCATATGCGCAACAGAAAATTTTATGCTAATTTTGCCCTCAGCGTCAACCAATAAGAAATGTTCACAAATATTATATTATCTGGCCTCTCCAGATTATTCTAATTTTGTGAATGATTGCATTTCTTTAAATATCCTATATTTATTTTGAATAAAGGTGTGAATAATATGATATATTTCCAAGTCTTCAGAGACAGATATTTTTTTAATTCATTTACACTGTTTATTTTTCAAGATATCATTTATTTTAAAACATCAAACAGATTTTTCACTATATTCTAATTTTTTCAATTGGAGTTCTAGGAGGCCTCCCTCAAGTACCCGAATGTGAAAAACGAGACACATCCCACCTCGCAACTGCTTACGGGGATATCGAAGTATCCGCAAGGATGGTTCTGTACTCCCCCCTCCCCTTTTTTTTTAGTTTCTAGTTCATAAGCTATTAATCGTCTAAATATAGTTGGTGAAGAAATCGATTCTTCACCTCAGTACCGTACCTTTATATGAGCAAACGAAAGGGTGGCTTGAGAAAAAATCTCTGCACCTGTTTAAGATATTTTTCCACTCCTTTAGAAAAATCTCTATCCATACGGACCTATTTCTGGCACCCCGCGAGAAAATATCCGTTGGAACATATTTTTGGCACTCCCCTCCCCCATCCCCTGAAATCAGGTTTTATTGGTTGAAAACTTTTTTTTTTTTTGCTTTTTCAACTCAGATCTCGTGCCCCCACTGCCTAGAGTAATATTTATTCTCAATTAAAAATATCAGTTTTATTTATAATTGTGATGAATTTCAAGAAAATAGATATTCGACTGCCGAATCATTATTCGACCCATCTCTAATCTTGATGCATATTGCTGAACACTGCCAGGGGGGGTGACAAAACTGATATTGCAGTAAACTTGATTACATGACTCCATACCTATAACAGTCTGTTCTGACGTTTCGGATGGGACCTCACGCCCTGATTATATGATAAAACCTGGATTGTCTGAGGTTGTTTCCAGTCAATTAAATGTCAAAGATCCAAAATTTCAGTTAATTTTGTTATGCAAAAATTTCAATTTTAGTTTGTATTGATTCCACTCTAATTTTATTGGTTTTTTACCAGGTTCTTTTGAAGTCACAATCAATGATGTAGAAGTTTTCTCAAGGCTACAGACGGAATCCTTCCCTGACTTCAATGAGGTGAGTTGTTAAATGATGTCATAACTAAAAGTTCCTGTCGAATCAAAGTTATATTATTTGGTGGTAATCTCTGTAATCTTTGGTCCGATTTTCTGCTGAATTATCAAGAGAATAGTGTGTTGGTTTCTCGTACACTCAAATGTTGAAACTCAACAAATTCTAGGGAATGGGGAAAAATCGGCAACCACAATTCACCAATGTAAAAATCACCACTGGGAAAAATTACAAACAACTTGGCGTGAGTGATTGAGGGAGCGAAGAGTGTGAGTGACCAAATGAGTTGGTGAATAAGCTTGCCAGTGAATGAGAGACTATACGAGTGAACGCTAGGTAACCATATGAATGACCGGTTGAGTGAGCAGTTGAGCAAGACAGTGACTGTACGAGTGGGTGAGTGGCAGTACTAATGTGACCCATACCTACTTCAAAATATGGAACACAGGTGTGAGCACCAGCATGAGCAAGAGACTGACAAGAAACTGAGAGAACCCTAACAACATAAATAAATTAGGGCCATGCATATACATACACCCCCCCCCCCCTTTTGTTCTGACATGTGCCTATTAGTTAATGATTCTTCAAAGGAATGTATGTGAGGTGCATGTACGGTTACTTAACACCTGTTTTTGACGGGAGGAAGGGTGGGGGAATCGTTATAGCGAGCGTCGACTGTATTAATGACCAATTGAGTGGGGGAGTTAATGAGTGAGTGACTGGCTCACCTGTTCACACTCACTCACCATATCACTTCATTGATAAATTGTTTTTCTGTGAATTTTCCTAGCTATGAATTATCATTTCAGTCAATTGTATGATGATGAATTTTCCTCCCGTAAATTGATGGCAATGAATTTACTTCAAACGGCCAAGTTGCCATGGCAATTTTGAAAAATCAGCTTTGGCACAGAAGATTTTCTACGTATGATGACTACATTGAAGACGATGAACGCAAAGTTTTTGAACTAAAAGAGAGATTTTGAGACACAGGTGCATTCACGGGACTGGGGGCAAGACTAGAACTTGAGAAAATTGGCAAAATTAGCATTATAGTTCACAGGTATTCAAACCATAAATCTGCCTGTGGTCAATAAGGAACAAAAAATTTGATGTGTAAGAATGAGGTTGCTTGCTATTGGTTGAAGCTCATATCATCGAGCTCTGGAGACAAGTACCGCACTGAAAAATCAATGAAGATTCAAAATGAATAAAAACCTCAAATAATTTGAGGTTTCCCGTTGGGGACAAAAAGTTTGTGCACCACGAGATTAATTTATTGTTTCTAAAACAGACAACTAACTGGTTTGAAGCAGTGTTTCTCAAATGGGCCACGAGGTATTTGCCCTTTTGTTTTTTCGCCTATTTATTTTGCATTTGTCGTTTGTTTGACCAGGCATTCCACTTACAAAAATAACCAGGCCGCAGGCTTCGAAAGGTTGAGAACCACTGGTTTAGAGTCATGGTTACTCCATGATACTAGTAGTTTATCATATCCTGATGTTTTTTAAAAATGAATTCATGTTTATTGAAGTGTTTCATTGTGTCGGTTTTTCACCAGGTTGCCAATTTGGTGAGGATGGTGAATATGGGTGGTGAAGTCAAACCTATAACGAAAACTCAACAATAATATTGAAATGAGTCTGCTTTTCTACTCCTGTCGGGTCGTAGATGTCGCCGAACAGCAAATGAAGAAAAGGAGATAAAACCAGTCACTGGAACTCAGTCTAGCTGTGTGATCTCTTGAACAGAAGCAGTATTCTTTTTTTTTTTCGGCTTCTCTCTGAACTCTGATCAACATTCAAAGGTTTTATTATGAAAGTTCTTCGGCAAAACATATTCTGCTGGGAACTGGATGCACCGACCTTCTGGATGTGTGGTTGTAGATTCAGCACAAAAAATGTCACTTGTTACCTTAAAGTATTAAATAAATTATTTGGAATTTTTTATTATTTTGTTTACGATGCATGCATTTTCTTGTAAATTCAATGTAGGAGATAGTGTGCATACTAGAAGGATATGGTAAGCCAGGGGCGTAGCCAGAAATTTCGTTCGGGGGGGGGGGACCAAAGTGACAGAACAATGGATTTGGCCATCTTTTTCCCTTTTTTGGGTCATTTTCTCACATTTCGGGGGGGGGGGACCAGGCTTTCAAGTCCCCCCCCCTCGCTACGCCCTTGTGGTAATCGATGCAACATCAATATGGACTGATCATGATGTACTGATATTGCAGAGCTACCGCTCAAAAAATTAGAAAAAGTAAGACAGGGTACTTCCCTAAGACAACATAATCACATAGCCTAATGAATGAAAACAACCCGAATTTATTCTTTTATTTTAAAAATTTTAGTATCCTATAAGATTGGCTCTCGAGCCAAAGCAAAATGACAGAAATGGTGTGTCAACAACAAAAGTTTTTTGGGCTAAAACAGTTTTGCAGCAATCATTATCTCTTCTCATAATATACAGATGATTCCCGTTTTAACGAAAATACAGTAAAACCTCGATAAGTCGTCACCTCATGTTATCGAAAAATTATGACGGCTTAAGCGAAGTGACGACTTAACCGAAGTGTCGTCAGTTTCAATGTGCAATACTGTGAAAATCGTATAAATTTAAAGTAATGTAGCTTTTATTAAAATATGAATTAAAATTACAATATCAATAAAATTTATGGATTGCAAAAGAAAAAATAGAAATGTTTACCTTTTTTGAGCTTTTATTACTTAAATTATTATAGTAAAATAAACTGGTACACTTTGATTTGTGCTAGTAATTCTTAATTTAGACTAATCCCACTTTTCGCTTGTGGGGGCCTTGGGTAGGGAAAAGCACACGTTAGAAGACTTCAACTTGGGAAAAAATGCCTGGTTTTTAACCAAAATAGTTTGTTTAAATTTGAAGAGCTAAATTAGTGGTGTCCACGCAGAAATCAGGTCTAGCTCGAACAGTCTCCTAACATGTGAAAAATTTTAGTCGGCAAACGGGCTTCCCCAGCTAACTTTCGTTACTTGAAATGTTTCCTTTTGATACATAAGGCTTTTATATTGACTTTTAAGCATATGGTAATGCTGTTAACAAGCTATTTTTGTCAAAGGAATCCTAAAATTAATCTTTCCACTCTCAAACTTTTTCATAGTGACGAGTTAAGTGAGATTTGCGACGAGTAAATGAGGGTATATTAACATTGTCGTCTATGAAAGCTAGACGGGCCTGAAGAAAAATGACGACTTAACCGGAGTGACGACTTAACGAGGTTTTATTGTATTTCTGTTCCCCCAGGTAAGTTTACTTTATAACGAAATTTCGTTACTGTGAAGTGATTTCTCTGGTTTCTTGGAGTTCGTTATAACAGGAATGGACCATTATATTCTTTTTTCGAGGATTCTTCAATGTCCAGTCTGTCAGCTCTTTTCCCTAATGCACATCAAATTATGAAGATCCGTAAGTTTTTTAACATAACACTCGGCCAAGAGCATTTTCAAAAGCACAGTGCAAAATACGTAAGTTACAAGGTCCAATGTAAATAAGTTAAGGTGAAAACTGGTTGGTTTTACTGCGCTGTCCATTCTTTTTTAATGGGATTTGCTTACATTTTTACTGTTCAATGCCGGCGTCATCATTTTTGACAAATGAAGCATCTTAATTTCTAGCTCTTTGCAGAGCTTTGTAAAAATTGTGCTTATGCCTCGGCCATGATTATAGGAGTGACATTTTTTATCCAAGATTTGTATGTTTTCACTCTCGAATTTTTACTCATAAAAATAATGAGGGAAAAGCGTGAGTGGATGCATAAGCACAAGTGAATGTAGTACTTTTCAGTGTTGAAATGCTATTCAATATTTAATTCATATCAACACACCTCTTTTCTTGCACTTCCAAAAAGTTCCACCTATTTCTAGAGAAGCTGGTTTATGAAAAAGACATTAGGTTCCTTCTTTTTTTTATTAAAGACCTCTTCACTCTTTATCAACATTTTTTCAATTGACACTTTATTCGAATTGCCCTGCACAAGCTTGGATTCCTTGCTTATCTTTCAACAAATGGTTCTTTCCAGGGCCGTAACTACAGGCAACAGGTGGGTCTGGTGCCCTGTTTGCTGAGCCAGAGGGGGTTAATTCATTCTTCCATCAACATTAAAAAATGTGTGTACGTCCCGGCTGACCAATCATTTAGTTACGGCCCTGTCTCTCAGTCAACACCATATTAGAAAAATCTAGTAAGGTGGTGTTTCAGCTCCTGAATGTTGTGACTGCCCATTTCTCTATGCCTATATGTTATCTATACCAGGATCTTCCAACGTAAAGTGTCTTGCTCTTGCACAATATAAATTCACTGTAGAGGAGGTCCCACAGCTCGCGGCACCTATTCCGCGCAGCAGCTCCAAAACATAATTTCCAAAACATTAATTTTGCTAAATACAGAAATGACTTCACAAGCAGATAGCAAAAATAAACCTTCAAAATCATTGAAAGATTTAGTTGTGGATAAGATAGAGATACGGAACATAGGAGTATTAGTACTCAACACAAAGTTTAAAACGAAAGATCACACCATTGACTCCCACTAGAAGCTACTTAATTCATCTCAACACACCTCTTTTCTTGCACTTCCAAAAAGTTCCACCTATCTCTAGAGAAGCTGGTTTGTGAAAAAGACATTAGGTTCCTTCTTTTTATTAAGGACCTCTTCACTCTTTATCAACATTTTTTCAATTGACACTTTATTCGAATTGCCCTGCACAAGTTTGGATTCCTTGCTTATCTTTCAATAAATGGTTCTTTCCAGGGCCGTAACTACGGGCAACAGGTGGGTCTGGTGCCCCGTACGCTGGACCAGAGGGGCAGAGATGCCATTGACGCGCAATAACGCGTCAAATAAACGGAATTTCGGAAAAGGACGCATAGAAATTCACGCGTCTCCGGGACGCGTTCTTTCCTAGTTCTAAGAAGAAAAGTATAGAGAGAAAAACTTCCCCAACTTTTTTTCTTCCTTTTATCATGTATCATGATCGCGCGACCTTGAAATAGTGGTTTTACTACTTTGTACACTGTATTATATTGATATACACGCGGGTTGCTGAAGAATTAGATGAGGGATATCTCTCTAGTTGCTTACCTGAACGAAGGGCTTTGCAATTGTCAAATTTTGAAGTTTTTATTCCCCCGGTGGATTTTCTCCTTCCGGTCACATACCGGAAATTACGGTACTTTTGCGGCTATCTGCTGGCATTCAAAGACAGCGTCTACACCACAGAGTAATAATACTATAGAGTGCGCGCGAGGGGTTACAATGTGAAGCAAAGATCTGGAGTCACGTGACTCCAGTCGAAAGGCTGGTCAGGGAATCTCGCTGGCAATGCTTTCCTTATGGCTACTCGTATGGCGATCTACACGCGCTGCCTTATTTTTGATTAGAATGGCCAACACTTGCGCAGCTTTCGGATGTTCTGAGCGGTTTAGGAAAGGGGGACCTTTCACAAGGGAATACTTTTTTGCTTATTCCCCTTCTTATAAATTAAAAATTGGAATATTAAATTGACGATTCAATGGATTTCTGACGTAATCTCAGTTTTTAACGACTCCATTTTGGATTTAATTCAATTAAAGTTCCAAGTTTTGGTAAAATTCAAATGTCATGAATCATTATTAAATGTTTTAATAGAATTTTTGGCAATAAATGATTGAAATTGTGTTTTATGAAGTTTTAACTGAAATATACGTCTCCGCAAGATTTGGCGAGATTTGGCGAGCTAGTGAGTTCATTCGACTTTTGCTCAACTTGGAAGAAAATATGCTTTTCATTAGGAGAAATTTATGAAAAATATTCTATTTAAATAGAATGTGAGGAAAACTCCCCCCTTCCCCCCCTAGACAATTGCAGTTTTGCATAAAAGTGCATAACAACCTCTAAAAATAATAGTATTTTTACCCCTCTTCACACCTGAGATAAAACTATTACAGAAAAGAAATTTTTTTATTCATTAATTTATGTTTGTTGTATGTGAAATTGCCGCTTCAAACAAGAAAATTAATTATTCAATTGATTTTTTGAGTCAATATCTGTACTAAGACCTGAAGTCAAATATTGTGTACCTCAGATGTTATCTTGAAAAAGAATCATTCTAAAAACGATTTAATACCTTAAATTAAGATTAACATATGCATACTTTTGGAGCGAAGAGATTACATGTGTCATATATATATATATATATATATGTGTGACATGTGTAAATATTATATTATATATATGAAATATTATATCCTAAAATATTATATATATATATATATATACACACTTTAAATTATTACATATATACTCTACATGGAATTTTAATTCTTATAATTTAGAGAAATTGATGATGAGATTCTGTAATTTTCTTGAGTAAAATCTATTTTAATCCTGAAATATTATGTAAGTGTTTACAGTTTTGTGTGATGAGGTTATAAAAGGTTTTTCAGGAATGTTAGAAATGAAACTTTTTCTTATTGTTTGAATATTATTTCATGACTGAATATGGTATGAGTGTGAATGTGTTACATTACATAACATAATATGATGCATTATAATTAATTATACATTAATTATGAGTATATAGAGTAATTGTAATGTTCTGGAAAGATATATTTTTGTTTTAATAACCCCTAGTATAAATAAATTTTCGAAATTAAAAGCGACAAAGTGAATGAAGAGAATATTTAAAAATATAAATGAATTAGGCTTTACAACATATACGTTGTTCCGTTTTCCAATATTTGTTTATTTTATAGACTTTATTTTTTCAAATCTGATACTCCCTAAATATTTCACATAAAAATGAGTGAAATTCATTGAAAAAATGAAGGAAAGTTTTCATCAACTTGATCGAATTGAGTCAAATTTCGTTACAGCAACATCCTAGCTTCTGCGAAAACGCGCCAAATGTAATAGCGCAGAACCTGTTCTTTCCCCGACAATACTGCTCATCTTTTCTTCACGTTCGACAAGTTTTATGAATAGCGTGCGCGGTCTATTTATATCTTAAGTCTATGGTCTACACAGTGCAAATTCGCCTTGTTCCTACAATATTGCGAATGCGCATTTTTTTTTTTAATCGTAAAGGATTGGACCGCCCGTTCAAATTGTAAAACTTTCTCGAGATCGTGGAAAAAAAACCGAATCTGTACATGCTCGACCTTGAATATCCACAGTTTTGTCATCTAGCTGTCATGTGGTAGTCACCGTTTCGCATCGCGAAAATCACGGGTGTGTACGCAGAATCAGCTTTTGGAGGGGCACAAATATCTAATTCTTCACAGAAAGTTTCGGTCACTAACACTCGAAAACAATTGTAAATTAACAGATAGTATAAAATAAATTATTTTATTCCAATATACAGGGTGATTATAAAAAAACTATCCCGACATATGGGCCCCTAACTGTCATACCATTCACAGAAACTGAATGAAATTTTGGCATAAGGTATTTTGAGGTATGCGCTCAAGAATGATATGGAAAACAACAGTGTCACTCTAACAGTTACGGTTACAGTGAGAAAATTTCGAAAATATCAAATGGCAACACCAAGTTTTTTGTATTGGAATGTGATCTCCATTGTGAAAAACCCTAAATACCGTTCGAACGGCAACTGTAGCATGGTTCTCCACTGTATTAACATTATTTTACCCCTCACAAACAACAACTGTTAAAATTTCAATGTCGGAACTTGATCATTTTACTAGTATCATATCATATATGGCTTTTTTCATATGGCTTATTAATAAAAATCCGGTAGCTAATTTTAATCGAAGAATTATAACAGTTTTATTTGATCGGTGGCGGAAGGGGTTCTAGCTCATTGACGTCTTTCTCATGTGTAAATACAGTGTGATTCTAAATTCATGGGACGAACTTTTAGGTGTCTTAAAATATAAGACACCTAAAAAAGCATTTTTGATCATAGAATGTGCGGTCGAAGGGGATTTTAGAGAGTGTACAACAGAGGGAACTGCATCAAAAACGAATATCGTATCTTTCAGACGGATCTGCTGCGACATTTGCCATCAACCATTCGATGATGCATATGCATCTTTGGATTGGATTGTAATTTGTTTTTGATTAGTGCAAGGACTATCAAGGTTATGCTTCGCCAAACAATGATCAAGCAGTACAATGGCTTGTGGTAGAATTTGCGTTACCCAAGATGCACCATGAGAAGACCTACCGCATAACAATACCCTGCACCCTGGTCACCAGCATTAGCGTACGCAAGATTGATCTTTAGAGGAGGCACATTGGATTCCGGAAGTACATGGGAGCTCTCCAGGGAGATTTTGAGCTACTAACCTTCAGAAACCATTTTAAATTATCAGAAATGGATAAAGATTATTCTTGGATGGATAAAGTATTTTCTTTCGATATTGTAATTTTTTTACTACAATATTTGAAAATATTTTAAATTTTCGATCGTCATGAGAGGGGAACGCGCCCCCCCCCCCCGTTCTCTCCTGCATACGCTGTTCACAGACGTATGAAATCGGAAGTCACGTCGCCAGACGCCAAAGTGTAATGGATGTGACGGGGATATTATTGCCTCTTAGAGTACAGGGGTTCTTAAACTGTGCAGCGTGGCACCTTGGTGAGCCTCCAACCATTGTCAGGGGCGCCGCGAAGCGCGATAAAGAAAAGTGGCGAGAGTTTGGGAAAACCCCTGCGCGCACCCTTGATGTCGCAAAGGGAAATTTTGCTGGAAGTGGTTACCATCACTGACAGCAGGTCTCTTCGACCACCCCTGCTAAAAATATCTTCATTCAGACCAAAGCCGCTTGTAAGTTAATGACTCTTAATGCAGCTTTGATTCAGACAGAGCGGCGATACATGATCTGGTTAGTGGGAGAGTTCCCGAATTGAGAAAAACCGGGGGGAATCTATAATAGCGTAGTGATTTTTTTCTGTGGTGAATCTGCTTCACTGAACATTCAGAAAAATAACGAAAATAATTTATTCTCCGACTATCCCATCACTTTAAGGGGGTTGGTGCACACAAATTTTCAACAAAACAAATTTTTCCAATTTTTCAATACCACGAAATTTTCTACGTCTAACTGTGTCCAAGTTTTTGTTCCACCTGTACTAAAAATATTTTAATATAAACTGCCGACAAGCATTACACATGCTAATGTTTTCACTAAAATGTGTTTTTCCTCAAAAAACTAGGTTTCTTGTTAGATAAGGAACAACATCACTTTTCGAACACCACTCATATTCAAATGTCTTGCCGGTAGTATTACTTACATACATTAACACGAGAGGATTTTCTATTAAAATTATTTAAAAAATTTTTATGGCACAAAATACGGGTAAATTTTGGCGACTTTTGAAAATGTTGCATGTTGTTTAAGTTAAAATTCAAGGTAAAAATATAAGGGGCCGTTCAAGTATTACGTCATCATCGATGGGGGGGAAGGGGGTTTCCGATTTGCTGACTTTTGATGACCGGGGGGGGGGGTTGGATAATGCTTACGTCATCAACCACTTTTTATGAAAATATGAAATATTTTTAATGGCGTCTTACTCGGTGCGCCAAAAACGAGAAAAACCTTTCGATAGTTTGTGGGCACTTGAAGTAACATCCCCCCTCCCCATTGATAAGTGCCGTACAGAGCCACTTTAGTGATCTCTAAATGTTTCGCGCATTCAATTGATCTGGAAATGTGTCCGGGTCGCTTAAGTGCTCTGGCAATGTGCCACGCATCACTTAAATAATCTGAGAATGTGCCGCGGGTAATTTGAGTGATGTAGAACCGCACTGGGGGCCACGTAAGTGCCCTAAAACTACGTCACATGTCACTCAAGGGATCTCTAAATGTGTCACGGATCGCTTAAATGTTCTGGAACTGTGTCTCGGGTCATTTAAGTGATCTGAAAATATGCCACCGGCCGCTCAAATGTTCTGGAATTGTATCACGGGACACTTCAGCGATCTGTAAATATGCCGTTTAGTTCATTTTTACAAAATTTGGTTTTAAGAGGGCAGGCCGCATCAAGTAACCTCCAGAGCCATATTTGGTCCGCGGGCCAAGGAACTTTATGTGATATACAATTATATGGCTTAGAGGGTGGGTCGCGATGAATTTATTAAAGATAAATTTTGAGTTCATAGACTTCAAATAACATTGGCATTAACAGAAATTGATTATAATAACATATAAAGGAATTTTCTTTTTTTTTTTTTGCATTAAAAAATAAATTTTTGATCGTGAAAACGATCAAACTTTGTACAAGAGAACCCCCCCCCCCCCATGTGTACGTCTCTGATCCCACCAATATGCGTTAGGTTTCAGAGGGGCAGAGCTGATGACGAAATTTTGCGGACAAGGGGGGGGAGGGGGTCAGAAATGGCTAAAAATTTGCTTACGTAATACTTGAACGGCCCCTAACCAACAATTATAAAACCCTAAAAGCTCGCGTTAAAGTATGTAATACCATAGTGATGAGAGAGACAGTTTCAAGACATTTTGAATGAGTTGGTGTGTGTTCGAAAAAGTTTTCTTATCTCTAACAAAGTACTTTCAGTTTTGAGGAAAAGAAAGATTTTAGTGGGAACATTAGCATGTGTGATGCCCGCCAGCAGTTTATATGGAAATACGTATTTTATAAATATTTTTAGTACAGGTAGAACAAAAACTTTAAACAGTTAGAAGCGCAAAATTTCATAGTATTTAAAAATTTAAAAATCAGAAAAATGTGTTTTTTTGGAAAATTTGCGTGCACCGACCCCCTTAAGCGCATGAGAAAAAAAAAGTATTTGTGGGCCCGTCCGGGATTTGAACCCGGGACCTCTCGCACCCAAAGCGAGAATCATGCCCCTAGACCAACGGGCCACGTGACAATTCGAGCTCTATTTATATATTTAAAAATATAAATACTGTTACATGGTATAATTGTCGAA
The DNA here is from genome assembly GCF_987345545.1 of Pholcus phalangioides. NCBI lineage: Eukaryota > Metazoa > Arthropoda > Arachnida > Araneae > Pholcidae > Pholcus > Pholcus phalangioides. The sequence goes on along the minus strand of NW_028301612.1, from coordinate 2,350,429 downwards.
GGTCTGTTCTTTTTTTTCCCCGTCTTTTATGATCTTTAACCGACATTCATAAAAGTCATGCAATGGCATCAACACAAAAATCGTTCTTCATAGAATTTTTTCTTCTCAATTCGAATAACAACGTTTTTTTCCTCCCTTCCCTTTTTACGTGTTTCACGGTTTGATTTGGCGCCATCTATTTTTCGTAGGATCAACCATGTCTGATGCTGAGAAGTTAAGACTCTTGGTATAATTTCTATTTATATTTACAAATTACAACTTCACCTTTGACGCTGCCCCCCCCCCCGTATCCCCGCTTATGGGTGGGTCTGGTCGTGACCTACGTGAGTGACACGTAGGCAAGGCCGTCTTAAGAGCATCATGGGCCCCCGGGCCAATTGATTTTTCTGAGGCCCTACATGGCGAATTCTCGAAGATTTGAACCGGTTCTCATTTTTGTGAGGCCCCTCTTCTCTTGAGGCCCCCGGGCCATGCCCGGGTGGGCCCATGCGTTAAGACGGCAATGCACGTAGGTCACGCAGGTTATTACTTTCGAAGGTCACGGTCTGGTGCCAAAGGCAGTGGACTTGAGAGGACACTGAGTTCATCCTTCAACTGTTCCGTGTAGGGGCGGCTCGAGCTTATCTGCCGCTCTTAATGGCGACTCCAGCATGAGGCTGACAGGACTTCTGTGAAGGGGACCTCCGACCTCGAGATCATGGGGGGCATTCCTCCCCCCCCCCCCTCCCTCCCAGAGTCAAACGTGGAGTCGACTGATCTAATGTATATATGTATAGATGAATTGACATCATCATCATCGTGCCCCCCCCCCAGACTTCCAAGTCAATATCCCCCTATGCTCGAGATAGACCTGATTTATTTTTTTTTTCAGAAGAAAGCAGCACATCATTGCTTACTGAGCAAAATGTGCGTGGCCATACGTCGTCCAGCTTTTAAAGTCGATGATTTTTCTGGAGTTTTTTTTTTCAGAATTACCGTATATACTCGTGTATAAGCCGATCCCCCAAAAATACGTGCATTTCAGAAAAAAAAATGCTTATATTTTCATGCAAAATTAATAGCTTGCGGATATTTACAACAGAAAATGATTCAAACTTTTTAATCCGTTCCTTCTAAGTCTCCAAACTCATCATAATCCATCAGATCATCACAGGGGGTGCGGCATCTTCGTTTTTATCCTCATCGTCATTGTCACTTTCAAAGAGGACATCATCTTCAGTTCCGTCCGTCGCATTGCTGATGCAACACTTTTTGAAGGATCGGATGATAATTTCGGTGGAGATAGAGTTCCACGCCTCCTGTACCCTTTGGCACATTAGACCAATGTCAGGTTTCTTCAAGGCACCACTTTTTGTAGTTTCTTTATCATCGGAACTCATCCATTCGATCCACAAATTCCTCAAATAGTCTTTCAAAGACTTGTTATGCTCACATCTTAAGGCTGTACAATCGACGTTAGCCCACCTGATATCAAAGCCAATGATGTTTTCAATTTCTTTGCCTCGGTTGACATTATCGGTTCTATGGGATTTGAACATATACCATACCGATAATGCCGGTTTCCCGAACTCTCCTACAAAAATGACTACACATTTCGGGGGGGGGGGGGGGGGTCAATATTTTTTCATCAAAAACTGACCCGAGTATAAGCCGACCCCCCTACTTGAAGAACGAATTTTTCCACAAAAAAACTCGGCTTATACACGAGTATATACGGTATTTTACCATTATGCCAGTTAACTTAATCCTTAAAAGAGCACTTATGCGATTTCATGAATCTGTGAACATGCGTAAAATTTTAGCAGCTCAGCTCTAAAAAAATAACACCGACGAGCAATCGACTCTTTCTAGATTAAAAAAAAGAAGTATTGCACTTACATAGCAGTATTTTGTACTTTGCATTAAAATCTTCAATTACATTTCCCCCGTAGTTTGAAAAAATAGGAGGCAGATGGCAGCACTATAAGCAAACATTACACAGAAACAAGCTTCGCATGGTTCACAACACGGACACGCACACTCCAACATGTAACAATTCGTTAGAGGTTCCGCAGAGGAATATGGACAAGGTGCATGTATGGTTTAGGAGTAGTAGTATTTTGTAATGAAACTACAATGAAAGATGCACTTTCTATAAAAAATACCGAAGAATTCTGAGGAAATAAATAGGCATAATGGATTTTTTCACTACGTATTTTCCACGTAGATGGTGATTTTGAAGTTCCCGTACTCTGAGTAGTTTTTCCTCAAAAACTGCTTATCCGAATACAGCCAAATGTTTAGGATATCTTAATGAGACCATGGGAGACAGATTTATGAACAAAAAAAAGTTGAATTTTCGACCACCAGGTGAAAAAGTGGAGCTTTTTTATTGAATTTTAGATTCCGCATGGTCCATATAGCGTATATACCTTGTTTCAATAAGTCCTCTAGAACGGGCGCTACATAGCTCCGAGTAGTGTCTTTGTAGTGTCAGTATACACATTGGTCTGAACAGTGTCAGTATACTAAAACTATTCCGACCCAGTGTTTTGTTATCCGAAAATATAATTTTGAAGGGTAGTTTCACTCCTGTCTAAAATTTCAAGTATTTTTGTAAAAACAAAAGATATTTTTTTTTCAGAGTGAGAAATAACTGAAAAATTACCTGATATTCGAAGGAGTATTTTCACTCTTCAACGAAATTTTGAGGTTTAAAACTGAATTCTGATGCGTTAAGCACGCATCTAGTTGCGTATTGGCAAACACTGCCCAGAACTACGTAGCGCCCGTTCTGGTCGACGTATTCCATTTAAAGTTGGTATATACGCTATATGGTCCGTGGGAAAAAAGAAAATGCAATAAAAAAGCGCCCCTTTTTCACCTGATGGTCGAAAATTGTACCTTTTTCCCCATGAATCTCTCTCTCTCCCATGGTCTCATTGAGATATCCTGAAAATTTGGCTGAATTCGAATAAGTAGTCCTACTCGGAGTAAGGGAACTTTAATTATAACCACCCTGTATGTTAAAATATACACGAGAGCGTAAAATCGGGGTCTTCAACGCATGGCCCGCGTGCCACATTTAGCCCTCGAATCTTTTTGTCGTGGCCTGCCGACCATTTTTTTTTCAGAAAAAATGAAATAAATAATTTAAGAATTAATGAAAGAAATAATTTCGGAATCAATGAAAGAAATAATTCCAGAATAAATTGATGAAAGAATTCAAAATTAAAAAAGAAATAATTCCAGAATTAATGAAAGAAATAATTTTTGAATTTTTCGAGCAAATAATTTCAGAATTAATTAGAAAAAAACCATAAATCGATAAGAGAAATCATTATATAATTTCGGATGGAAGTCATGGTCATTCACATTCAATGAAAAGAAATTGCATGATTATTGAAAGAAGTGGTTTTTCAAGATGAATTGAGAAGGAAAATAATTTTTCAAAATCATCAAAATAAATAATCATCAACATTTCAAATTAAAATTAATTTCAGAACTAATTAATATTTAACCAGCAATTAATCAAAAACTTATTTCGGAAATTAGTGGAAAAAATTATTTCAGAAATAATCAAAATTGATAATTCATAAAAGAAATAATTTCAGAATAAATAGAAGTCTTCAATTATTTTTTGTCCCCGTTCAAATCGGGGGCCCCCATTTGCACCTTCTATTAAGATGCCACTAAATTCTGAGTTAGTGGCCCGCGTGAGAAATTTCAATACTTGGGGCTCTCTCTCTCTCTCTCTCTCTCTTAAAAATAATAACTCTTACAAATCCAATAAAAATGACTTCAACATTCATCACCGAGAGAAAATTGATCCCGATACCGAAAAGATAATTTTATTTTAAGTAACAAATGGAAAATATTTCTCTGCACATAATTTTCTCACGCAATACCGTAATATCGAATATATATTCGTATAAATTCGGTAAAAAAGAAAGCGATAAATATTATTATCTCGATCATAAATTTCCATATCCATCCGTCACAGCCTCTCGCTTTCATTCGAGTGAGGAAACGAGTTTCGACAGATTGAATAGCCCTCATAAAAATAATAAATGAATAATAACAAAAGCGTCATCATCATTGTAATATGTCTTTTCTACTTTTTCGGGGTTATTAAAATATTTCCTCTCCATCCACAATATATTTCCAACCATTCAACGCTTGAACAAATTCCTCTCTTTCGGCTCCATTGCTCTAACGACACTAAAAATAGTAAATCTACTTTCTGTGTTCATGAATTCCCTCTTTCTTTTTGCTTTTATTTTATTTTTTTTCATTAAAAATAGAAGAAAAACGACTTATTCTTGGTATGGCTTGGTATTAGCTTTTTTGGTATACCAACCAGTTATGCTCAACAAACCGAAACCAACCCTCGGTTTTTACTTCGTTACGGAGCCTCAAACACATACATTTACTTTTATTTAAAAAAAAAAAAAAAGAAGCAAAACCGCATCTCTCCTTGTTTCGAACCACAATCTACTTTCAATGCTCTTTTATGTGTTTGACCCAAATTGGAGAAATTTTCTCTCTCTCTGTGTGTGTTTTATAATATCTGTAGAAAATATATTTTATGTGGGAGTAAAAGGTTCTGTTCTAGTTTGTGTTGTAAGAGAAGCTGGTGTTCTTTTTTGTTTTAGAAAATTTTTCGGTTGTTGAGGGACAGGGTGCGTTCGGAAATAGAATTTTCTTTTCCAGGATATGTTTCAGATGGCATCGTTGTTGTCGAAAAATTCAAATTTTTTTTGGTATGATATTCTTTAGAAAAGTTTGAATTACGAAATTTCGATATGTATTTCCGAATTTTTTTTCACACGTTTACCACGCCCTCAGGTGCGGATCCAGGATGATGTGACGGGAGGGGCGAATTGAGTAAGTTCGTTTGATCGTCCCATATGTTACTGGACACAAATTTTTCCATGTTATTCGGTTCTTGTGCGGGGTGGTTGTTCTTATCGCTCCCCCTCCCTATATCCGCACCGAAGCGAAAACAGTCATCTTCAGCTGCGAATGGAGCAGAGATAGGCATCTACAGCTGAGAATGGAGCAGAGCCGGACAACTTCAAATTCGAATGGAGGAGAGGACAGATATCTTCAGCTGCGAATGAAGTAAAACAGACATCTTCAGCTGTGAATGAAGTGAAAGCAGATATCTTCAGCTACGAATGAAGCCGAGGCAGATATCTTCAGCTGTGAATGAAGCCGAGATAGATATCTTCAGGTTCGAATCTAGCGAAGGCAGGCAGATCCAAGGCGATATATTGGGGAAGAGACGTATTGCGTAATGCATCGAATCATTTAAGAACTATGAACCCCCTACGACTTGAATCAAATATCTTTGGTTAGTCAATGAATATATATTGTTCAAGTTCTGGGGCTTCTAAAATTACTGAGACCTGGGCAAATGTCCCACTTGCTCATGTATATAAATAGGGCTATATATATGATGGAAATGGGCTGAACATATTGCAAGAAGACAGGACAACAGATGGACCACAAGTATTCTGGGTTGGTACTCCCGTGGTGTTAAACGTCCGAGAAGCGTCCCCACGCAAAATTGATTGACGAGGTCAGGAAAGTGGAAGGAGTCAGCTGGATGACTAAAGCATCAGACAGAGCAGAATGGAAAAATTTAGAGGAGACCTTCATCCAGCAGTGGATTGAAAATGGTTGTTATTGATGATGATGGTATGAGGGAATAGGGCTAAGTGTGCATGTATGTAAATTTCGTTGACATATACTTGCTTGGGTGCTGCCCTCTGTCTTTTAAAAATTTAACTAGCAATGAATGAGTAATATGTGAGCAATTTAAATTCTGTAAGGTCTGTTACTCGCTGAGCAGGGTTGTAAAAAATTTTTGATGGGGGGGGGGGTGCAACCTGTGAACATTGTAACACATGATTTCGTCGCTTCTGCTACTGCAAAATTGAAGGATTTTATAATGGTGTTTTTGTATCCACTTAAAATTTTCCGCCGCCTAAATTTCACCGCCCTTGCCCCCTCTAGTTCCGGCCTAATCTAAGGTGCATTTTTTTTTTTCACACGGAAGACCGGCAGGAATTTGCTCTTTGAAATTGGGAACCACAGAAAACCGAATTCAGCAGGAAAAAAAACAATTTAATTTCATCATGAGAACCTATGAGCATTGTATCCTCTTTTAATTATTATTATTATCATTATTACTTTCACGCAATAAACTTCCGTGTTTTCAAGAGGAAAGTTTTCTACAGACTCAGTATCTTATAAACATGAAATTTTGAGACAATTTTAGTGACAAACGCGAAGAAAATCTATGAAATCTTTGTCTTCAGAATTTTCTTTTCGTGTTCGTGTAAAAAAAATTATAAATAGAAAACCGGAAATTTTGTCTTTTTTATCTTTCAAGTTACATACAACGTGCCTCTTTGTTTATTTCACTTCCTAAAAATCTAATTCCGTGCAAAATTTTTTTCCTCTTCCGGTCACATATTTTTCCTTGGTGCGTGATTAAGCCTATTCATATTTTTACCTTAATTGCTAGCATTAAGTAATTGACATACACATACAGTATTTTGAAGAGTTTGCTGCTTCTAAATTTTCCGCAAGACTCCACCGGAATGAGAAAATGAAGAAAAATTATCAAAAACCGAAAATAATGTTACATAATAACCAGGTAGAAGCTAAAAAGGGCAAGATGATCTTAAGAAATTTCTTAAGAAATGATCAAATCAGTAGGAAAAATGACCCTCCTGCTCTTTTTAGTTGTCTGTCTGGATTTTCAAAAGGCATTCGATCTGGTCCATTACGGTAAATTCTTGAAGCTCTTTCGTGAAATTTGCATTTGAAGCAACTTGTTAGATTGGACAGAATCGTGGTTAAGAGATAGGTCACAGCAAGTTGTGGTAAACAGAAAACTTTGTGAATGGGCAGGTATCATCACCTCAAGGAAGTTTCCTAGGTCCTACACGTTTTCTCCTTTTTATTGATAAACTCGATTAGGGTATCAATGGGATTGTTAGCAAATTCGAAGATGATATGATGAAGCTAAAGGGGTTGGTCGAGAATCCAAGCAAAAGGGAGATGCTCCATGACAATTTGAAAACGAACTTGAATATGATCGCAGCAGGGTCAAATGAATGAAGCATGATTATCAGAGTTGACGAGAGCATGATCGCACATTTTGGTTCAAGATAACTATTGTTTGACTTACGAGCTGAATGTAAAATCATTCTGAATGGAACTGAACTTGCTGATTTGGTCATTTTTGTTCATGAACACGCATAGCTCTTCTCTGCGCTTTCCCTCAACCAAGTTTATGTTCCTCTGTAGATATGGTCTCCAAAACTTTACTGCATACTCTAGTCCAGGACGGAGTAAAACTCGGGGAAGCGGAAGAATGCATTTAGGAGAAAGCGGAGAGACCTTTATTATACTCTATTTATTGCTAATCTATTTCTCATGACCGAAATAAATACTTGTCCCGGCAGACCAATCATACCGCGACCGTATATTGCAAATATTAGATCAAAAAACAAACATCGTAATATTTTGTGTATGTTGTTAAAACCTGTATTTGTTGAGTAACTTCTGTCATCTACCTGCGAAATCCCAAGCGAGAAATTGTTTAATGAATGAATATCTTATTCTGTATTGAATCTGTTGAACACTGCGGCCAATGTTTTCGGACACAGCTCGCCTTTCTTCTCAAAGCTGAGAACCACAGAACCAACAACCGCTATTTAGTCAACCAATAATGTACGGTCATCGAGATCGAACCCCAGTTTTTGCGATGGGGGAAGCCATTCTCATCACGACACCCACAAAGCATGACAAAGGAATCAGTAGAAACAGGATATACTATTTGAAAAAAAAATAAAATAATAACCATATATTTTGCTCAAAAAAAGAGGATGGACACACTTGAATTAGTAAAAAAAAATCGGATACTTACTATCTTTACAGAATTTTAAATTCATGCCCAATGACACGCATTCAAATAGGAAGAATACGCTATAATGTATAGGACTAAAAATATTAGATATGGTGAATTAGAGACTTTTCAAGACATTCGTTATTTTGAGAGATCATTACTGTCATCAAGATCTGGACAATCCCAGGTTTAGTCGCGGTTCACTTGTCGGACGAGGAAAATTAGAAGGTGATCTCGGCTTCATTTGGTCTACGAAACGTCTTAAAAAGAAATGGAAATCCTCTTTTAGGGATTTTTTTCGAATCTCCTCCTTAGAGAGCTTTCACTTATTTTCGGAAGATTAAGTATTTTTTTTTGGAAAAAGTTAATCTTTTGTTTGTCGTTAATTATCTTAATAAGTGGGCCAGCGTGTCATGGGGTAATTTTCGCACGCTTTGTTTACTCCATTGCGTATGTCTGAAGCATTTTCATGATGCCTTCAAGTATACTGATTATCCTGAGAAGTCGGAACAGAAAATGTTCCGGATTATTTCCATGCTACAAGCGTTATAGGAGTCACAAGATATTTGCTGAAACACCTATTTCGAAATAACCAACTTACGAGGAGTCACCGAAATCGTGTAATCTCATTGCCTTGAGCAATACGTACTAATACAATATAAAACAGTGTTCTTCATTCGCTGGTCTGCGAACCGGTGACGGTCCGAGAAATATTTCGCCCAATTCTTATATCAATATAGTTTACCGTCCCGCCTTTACAGGCATACAGCATGGTGGGTTCGACGCTGCGATCACAATTTCACAGCAAAAAAAGCAAACAACTCTCTCGACAATATACTGAGCTTAAAAGAAGTTAATGACAAAAGCATATAAAACTTTGAAGTGAACATATTAAAAGTAATTGTGTGACGAACAAAAACATTAAGACTTAGAATTATCATTAAAATAAATAAAAGCTTAACATATAAGATTAAAAGCAAAATGAAGGATATATAAAATATACAAATTAAAACACAAAAACATTAAAACTTAAATACTGAAAAAAAAACAGTCTAAACATACAGAACTTTAAAAAAAACAGAAATACAAATTGATAGATTAAAACAACAAAAACAACGCCCAATTTATATAGAACCCCCCCCCCCTCGTCTCTTCCAGGGCCGCAACTAGACGAAGGAAAAGGGTAAGAACTGCTCCGGGCAGAAACTCAAGGGTACGTCGAATTTTAAGGGAAAAACAAAAATTCTGTACAAAAATTATCATATTTTACATTGGGGGGGGGGGTTTAAATCTCTTTTGATCCTTTGCAAAAAATCTAAATATAATCCTGCCCTCCTCTTCGTTGAATTATTTCTTTTATTCCATTTATCTATTTCATACCGGTCCTCTAATGGTTTCTCTCATTTATTTGTTCTTTTGTCGGCTCTAAAATTATATTCTGTGCCCTCGTGGTTTCTATATATCAGTATTTTTCAACATTCTCACAACTGCAGACCGGTAAAAGTTGTGGGAAATTTCGGGTAACAGCGAAAATAGGAAAAATAATTTGCCGACCGGCAAAGGGTATATAGATAAGTAAGAGGAATATAGAGCAGAAGAATATAGATAAGTAAGAGAGCAGCAGACGACAAAAAAAAATAAAAAAAAATAGAAATAATAAATTTAGAGACTGTATTTCATTTATTTTTTCAATCCCCAATTGTGTAGCAGTTACATACATAGATTGGGCGAAAATTTTTCCGACCGGTAGAAAGTTCTTATGGAACGGACCAGCGATTCAAAAACACTGGTGCTGCCCCATACAGTGTACCTTCTATCTGCGTCACTTCCTGCAACATAAGTCCATTCAAAGACTTTCATTATAACTCTCTTCAGACATTTCTCTTAATCTGTGGGGAAACCGAATTATACATTTTTACCACCAACGCAGTATTAGGAAAAAGGTTACACACAATTATGAATTTTTTATCAAATAAATACTACATATGAAAAAAAAAAAAATAGATGGTGATCCTAATTTAAATTGCTGCGCATCCAGATCCATCAATAATGGAATATTTCGAGGAAAAGTTCGCTCTCATTTTCGAAATAAAACAGCTGAAATATAAAATTCCTGCGTGACACGAGCATGAAATGCGTGTCTTTGTTTTTGAATCACGCAATGCGTGTAATTTTATCTCCGGACACACCCCAGCCTACATCCCGTCCAATCTAATCAGTATATTTTGATGGACAAGAAATTTCTCAACATTAAGTAATGACAGGAAAAAGTGATTGCTGACGGAAGTCAGTTACGCTCCGTCGTCCATGGCTCAATTTTAAGTATACCGTAATTTGGTTCATCCATTTTCGCAATCCACCACATCTCTTCGATCGAGATTCATAAAACATACTCATATTTATATTTTTGGTGAGCGAAAAAATTAAAAATAATTCAGCCTAAAGCAGTGTTTCTCAAAGTGTGCGTCGACAACCTTGGTCAGGGTGTCGCGGCGAGCTGGAGATATTCGTTGAAGCGGCTTTTTTTATAAGTGAAAATATCAAATATCTACTAAACTATTCTGAAGAGCTACAGTTGATCCACGTATTGGGCAAGGGAGCCGCGGAGCAAGAGTTTGATAACCATTGGCATAAGAAATACACCAATTAAAAAAAGTAATTTGGAGAAATTTAAAAAGTAATATATTATTCCGGATAATGTCTCGCACAAGCACTCGAGATGGCAAAGCACAAAGCAATTCGAAGGACAACACAGATTTATTTCACAGAACAGCTATTTATACGTATTTTACAAGCAGAGATTTTGACGAAAAGCGCTAACCCAACAGCGACTCCTCTCCATACAAGAAATTTCAACAAAATTGCATATACATAGTCCTTTTTTGGCGGCACCACTATATATACGCAGAAGAAATCTTCAGAACAATCTCCACGATTCTCGCGGCATCTTTACACTTCTCTTGGCGCTATGACATCGCCAAAATCATCGGAGCTGTCACCAGACTTGCCAATTTGGCGGTATTTACTGAGAAATGCGAATATGTCTATTTATATATACAAGCGAAAGATGGCGTAATAAATGATAAATAATGACTATTTACATGATTTTCGTAACAATATTTCTTATTACACAGTAGTAGTACCATCGTTTTATACAAACACTTTTTTGTGCGTATAATCCGTGGATTATATGTTGAAGGAAACAGGAATTTCTTTGTGTTGATTTTATACCACCGCGTGTTATTTGAAACTTAATTTCTCTCTGAGATGTTACGATAGAAATCAATATTGTAAAAAATAATTGGTAATACGAAAAATTGACCGATACATAAAACATCGAATTATGAATTTCAGGCATATTCCTATATGATACGAGAACAAATCGTTTCGGCCTTGAGCTCTTTGGAAGGGGGGGGGGGTATATAAAAATTTAGACTAATAACCTATATAATGAAATTACATTTTACGATTTGTTTAGTTGCTTCTGATCAGAGGCGTACGCGGGGGAGGGGGGGGCGAAGGAGGTTTCAGAGGACTCGAAAATTTAAAATATGCTCCAATATCTTTCTGAAAAAAATTTAAGAAGAGGACATAGATAAGTTCCCCCTCCCCTCTGCACAGGCAAACCGTTGATCCTAGGAGCATGCTTTCAATTAGATAACGTATCCAAATAACGTGTAGATTTAAGATACATTACTCTTATTGCAAGGGATTTTAGTTATTAAAAATTTTTTTTTTCAATCATTGTGTTAAAAAAAAACCAATCAGGAAGTTGTTGTACTGTCTCTCTTGAGCCCAACAAGAAATTCCACGTTTCCAAATGCAATATTAACTGAGCTATTTGAATTTGAAATTTGGAGAAAATATAGGATAGGACCACATGTAAACTAACGGGCAACACTGTTTTCCTTCATGTAAGAGGTTCTTTTCCCCATTTTTTTCCGATTTTGAATTCAAATATCTCAGCGAATATTGCATTTCAAACATGATTTTTTTTTTGGGCTTAGGAAAGACAGAGCAACAATTTTTCAGCTGAGTTTTTAAAGACAGGGTGCTCGCATAAAAGTAACTGTTATTTTTATAACTATACGACCCCTTGGAATATGAATGACGTATCTGAAGTCTATAAATGTTATTTGGATACTTTTTCTAAAAGTATGCCTCTAAGATTAACGGTTTTGCCAGTAATTTGCAACAAGGGGATTTCGCTATGCACATGGTATACTATTATAATCAATTTATATTAACTTCATGCATTTATGTTAACATAAATGCATGAAGTTAGTAACCCGGAATTTTTCTGGAAGGAAATACTCCATCCCAAACGTTTTGTACCCCCTCCAAAGGTTCATCCTGCGTACGCCCCCTGCTGATAAACAAATAAAATTATTTGTCTCTGAAATAAGTTTGTAAGGCTCTCCTATTGCTCAGGGTAAATGCTAATTAACTGCAACTCGGCCAGTTCTATCGAAAAATTAAAATGTAGATCCAAAAAATCATAGGACCCAGAACTGACTCCTGAGGTAATTTTAGTCACCAGTGTTCTCACACACACACACACACACAAACATTTAAATTAACCAAAATTGATTTTAAAAAAAACCAGTGCATGAATAATTTATACAAAAAATATATTTTAAAGAAAAATAGATCGGCTTGCGTAGGGGAAGGGGCCTGGTATGCTCCTCCCCCCCCCCCCTGTGTAAGCCTCTGCCTGTATATAATTCAAAAACAATAATTAAAAAATTGAATGTGATTTGCCAAGGGAAAAAGAAATATTTCCAAAATGTGAATTCTTCGACTAGTGTGTGTCCGTAATATACTTTTGCAACTACACTGGATGGTCCAAATGTCTATCCCACTATGAAATAATTTGATCGCATAACCCCATGTCAGCAAAATCAATTACAATAAACCTTGAAAAAACACAAGTTTCTTTTAATCTCTTCGGCTGCTTAAAATATAAACTACTAAACGGACTCAAAATCCCTAAGGACTTCACTGTTTGTAATATCACTCACGCAAAACCTACATATCAATAAACACAAGCGGTTTTTCAACCCTTTTAAAGAAATGTTAAGATAATTTTGCATCTTTTATTCACCTTTTGCTTCACGTTGCTCTACTAAACACGCACTAGGGAAGTGATGGATTATGTGAAACGTCCATATATAAGAGAGAAACTCCTTTTTCTCGACGTCAAATAAGGTTTTTTCCTCGAATCAACGCCATTGAGTGCGCACAAACACGTATCAGTGATTCAAAAAAACTAAGATTAACAAAGTCACTGACCAGAATAGAGATTTATACCATTTTTTTTTACTTTTTGTGCGTGTTCTTTTTCCACCCTTTGAACATCTTTTTAAGAAAGTGCCCGTTTTGTGAGCTTTCCTAATCCCTTGTATAGTATTAAATACCATCTAATCCTTTAATTATATATTATTTGATTTTTTTTTTCCTCTAAGAGATCAAGAACTTTGCTTTCCTGTTAGAAAGCATTAGAAGATACTTTTTTTTTTTATCTTTTTTTTTCTTATCTCAATTGAATTATGACGTTTAAAACGAAAGAGATGGAATGGAGATGAACGTTTTGTACGGATTGGATTTTGTCTTGAGCGTTTTTTGTTGAAAGGATTAGTACCTTTCTTCGAGATTTATTGATAATTATCTTTTTTGAGGTTTTTAACAACAATTATTGCTTTTTTATCATTTTTTCGAGGTTTTCTTTTTTATTAGTATGTAACTTAGATTATTAAGATTAAATAGATTAATACTCATTGCTTTCAGTTATTGATAAAATACCTTGATTGACATTGAGTTAATTAAATGTGTTATGAACATGAATGCTTAAATATTACTCATTAACAGCGATTAATATTTTTCTTCCCATATGAATAACATTTTTGGAACGTTGGACTTAATTTTCTTACCGGATTTGAATTCGAAAAATTGACGACAGGAAAATTGGTTGCACTATATATGCTTATATCCAGTGATGTCTTATTATTTATTGGTAGCCAAATGGGCTCGGTTCAAGGGCTCCGAGTTAAATGGGACCGAAGAACTATTAAGGACTTCAATCGGTTCTGAAATAAATATTTTATTTAATCCTGATTTTTTTATTAATAATTATAAACTTTTAATACATTTATTAATTAAAAATTATTAATCAATCATTGACTTGGTTTCTTCATTAATTGACTTAATTTCTATTTCGATTTTTATTAATTCTTAACTTTTTTATTTTGAATTTTTATTAATTCTCAATTTTCAGTAATTATGAGTTTTTATTAATAATTCTGAATTGAAAGTAATTTTATATTTTTAATAATTCTGAATGGTCAGAAATTCCGAATTTTTATTATTAATTCTAAATTGATCTTATTTCTAAACCTTTGTTAGCATTTATTAACTTCCAATACCTCTGAATTTATTTCTTTCATTATTTTTGAAACTATGACTTCCATTAATGCTGAAATAGTTATTTAAATTAATTCTTAAATCATTATTTCATTCTGAAATTATTCGTATTTATAATTTAAATTATTCGTATTTATAATTCTGAATATAATTATTATATTATATTATTATATTATAATTCTGGTTGTTTCTGCATGTTTATTAATTATTAAATTATCACCTTCATTAGCTCAGAATATTTATTAACAGTTCTGACTTAAATTATCACCTCCGTTAATTCTGAATATTTATTAATTCTGAATTAATTCCTCCCATTAATTTCGGAAACGTTACTAAAATAATGCCTACTTACTTTGAATGTGCCAATTTTCCCTCCCTACAATATTTTTCAACGGGGATAAATAAACTTTTAGTGCATAATAAATCTTTCGTATACCATAATTTCATATAATAAAGTACCCCTTAGAAAAATAAATTCAATAGTTTAAAAAATGAACAGAAGCTCCTATAAGGTGACATTTCTAGCCATGGTATAATTCTGTTAATTGTGATGTTCTTTTCTCAGAGTTTTCTTGTGAATTTTTTTAGCCACATTAGGCATCGGAAAGGAAAAACTTCGAAAATCCCAATTATAGATAATTTTTGAAATTTACACTCAACACATAAAATGTTGATCATTGCGTTCGTAACCGAGATCAACGAACCGTTCCCCCCATTTAGCAGTACATTAATTACTACAATTTTAGAAACCAATAAAATGTTGTTTATCTCTGTCATCTTTACGCGTATTATCCTTATTATGAGCACGTGCGTGAATATTTCCCTCGCCAAAAATAAAAACATATGGACACTGCAATAATGACGTCTTGCTTTAATTAATGTGTCACGGCTCACTTTTTTCTTCAGAGAATCTTTCTCTTACATTGACCCAGATGAATCCACGAGTTTCATTCGATTTGCCAATCAATACTCGAAACAATCCAAGTATTTCATTACTTGTAGTTAGGTCATAGTAACACATGGTTTTATTATACAACACATGTGAAAATAGGTATGTAAAGAAACGAAATAATAATTGCTTGTCTCATTGTCCAGACAATAAAGAATCCCCTGTTTGTTGCTGTCTTCTATCGATAATTAAAACCACATGTTTTGATGAGGATAATATTAAAACACACACGGAGGTTGAAGAGCTTCTTCAAGAAACAATGCCATCTACATAGTATGTCATTAATTAAAATTTACGAATTGGTATCCAGATGCTATACACGAGTATCGATGACATATGCTATGACATTATTTTCAATTAAAAAAATTAATTACGTGAAATATAGCATTGTTTTCCAAGGCTTTTGTGTCCTTCGAAGCTCTCGAAGCTAGTCTAGGCCAACATTAGCTTTAGTTAGAGCCGATTAGTTGAACTAAATTTGGGATTCTGTAGTCAGGGAATCAGTTCAATATCGGATACCTTGGAACTGGTTGAAATTTTACGACGAAACTCTCTTATGTTTGTAAATGCCGAGGTTATTCATCAATTTCCAGGTCACTGCTAAAATGACTGTATGTTGAAGAAGTACGAGCTCGCATAAATCAATATGAACAATTCAATTGATTATAGTACTATATATAGAAAAGGTGAATTCCTACAAAAAATTGAATTCCATTAATGATATATTATTGAACGGTTCATTGTGAAATTCAAGAGTTGATCATTTTTTGAAAGAATTTTGCTGATCCTTAATGGAATGAATTCTTAGCTGACCCTTTATGAAATGAATTTATCTGTAGAATGAATTTATATCTAATCATTTAGGGAATGAATACAGCTGTTCCTTTATGGATTTAATTTTTGTCCATCCGTTATGGAGTGAATTTTTCATATGAATTTTTATTTCACTGACTGTTTATGGAATGAATTTAGCTGAGCATTTATGGGAATTCAGTACGTGAAAAAAGCCGCAATATGCAATTTGCCCAGCGAGGCGGCTGGAGGAAACAAAAAAATCCAATAAAAATATGCATGTGAATATAGCTGGTGCTTTATAACTTGGAATGAATATAGCTGATCGTTTATAGATTAAATTTTGCTGATTCGTTATGGAATGAATTTGATGATTCGTTATGAAATGAATTTGATGATTCGTTATGAAATGAATTTGATGATTCGTTATGGAATGAATTTGATGATTCGTTATGGAATGGATTTAGCTGACCATTTATGAAATCTCAATTTAGCTGACCATTTATGAAATCTCAATTTAGCTGACCATTTATGAAATCTCAATTTAGCTGACCATTTATGAAATCTCAATTTAGCTGACCATTTATGAAATCTCAATTTAGCTGATCCCTTATGTAATGAACTTGGTCGATCATTTTTCGAATGACTATCTGATCCTTCATGTGGAAAGAATTTAACTGATTTTTTTATGGAATTAATTTAGCTGATCATTTATAGAATGAAATTTTCTAGAATTAAAAATTTTTAATAAAATTTAAAAATTATTTTGATACGTTACTATTCTATAGGTGATTTTCTATAATGAAAAAAAGTCAGTGAGAGAAATGTGTGTTTTAAATGTAAAACTTCAAATTCCACCTGGGAATCCTTAGCACTGTGATGCGATTAAATGCCGCACTAAAAAATAACGAAACACATGCACAGTGCTTTATATTTATATACTTCCCCATTAACGTTGTTTACTTTTATTCACTGCTGGATATTACATGATCCTAAAAAGTGGCACATCTTACAAAATCATTCTCTTTTATGAACATTCAGAGAACAAGAAACTGTTCCGCATCCTTCTCAACTGCTTAATTGAACATTTAACCTCTCAAAAATCGATTCTCTCGCTTTTATATCAGTTATTACTTTATTTTTTAAGTATGTTGCGAATATTATTATTTCTAAAAAAATAAAAAAATTGAAGAGAATCAGGAAGAGAATCCATTATTACGTTGAATTAAACGCACTTTTTTATTTAATCGCCCGAAGAGGGTCGAAACCGGGTCAGAAAAGCGAATTGGAAAAGCGGGTTTTTCGGACGAACGCCGTCGCAATTTCTTTTTTTTCTGCCCTTTCAACCTTCATATATTTATTATTATACCCACGAACAAGAGTGTGTTGTTTGTGGATCGAGTCTGGAAATGTTGCTATTAATAGAAGCAATTTTAATTGATAGGAAAACTAGGAGGGAAAAAGAAAAACCACAAACACAAGAGCTTTTTAATGTAATGCGGAAATTACGTCTCTGACTTCCTATTACTTTCCCTACTTTTTTCATCCCACGTGAACACTTTTATAAACAGATGATAAAATCAATTGCGAACGAAATGTTACATCAACAATGTTTCGAAATTCGAGAAGATGGAATGCATAACTAAATGGCTTTTGCGCTCTATGATCCTAAAAGATTATATAATTTTTTTTTTCATTTAAAAATCGAATGAAATGTTCAGAGATTTCTGTGGAAACATCAGTTAACGAATAACTTTCAACTTTAGAAGTTGATATTAAATTTTATTTTTAACTTTTTTGTGGCCTAGACCAGTGGTTCTCAACCAGTGGTTGAGTGATACTGGGATACCCTAGTAATACTGGGATATTTCAAGGGGGGGCCACAGAAGAAAATGAAGAAAGAGCCCATAACAGGTGGTTTGGGGGGATACAGAAAGCTGAGAAGAAAAATTAAGGTGTGAAAAAATAAAGCATTTATATTAGTGACTATACAATTACAGAATCCAACAAACCCCCCCCCCCCCCATAAAACCAGGGCCGTGTTAGAGCAAGGACCCAGCCGGGCCTCACGCCTACATTTTGCAGCAGGTTCCCTAGGATTGGGTTTTTCGCAAGTCCCCAACTAGATTTTTCACATAAAAAAATAATGAAAACTATATTAGGCCCGGGTTGCAGCTCTGTCAGTCCCACTTTTGTGAGGGGTCATGCCCGGGGGTCTCATGTCCATAAGTGACCCCCCCCCCCACCTTATGATATATTGTATAGTACAATAAATTTGGAATATAAGTGGGAAATATGCAGGCTGTTTATTTCCAGCTAATTATGGGACTACCATAGCATCACTTTGCCTAAGGGGCCCGTGATGTTGAGACGGTCCTGAATAGAACTCGGACTACTGGGGAGCTCAATAAATTCTGGTGGCTCAATAAATTCAGTGGTCTGGGGGGGGGGCGCCAATATTCTTTGCAAAATTTTCGTTCAGTATAAATTCACTGAAAAAATCAATTCAAGACGTATAAAGGATCTTGCTTCCAGAATCGGATCGAAGACTCTGGATAAGACAGGGGAGCGACGAGAAAAAAAATATGGTTCAAAGGGGGCCACAGGCAAAAAAAGTTGAAGAAACACTGGCCTAGACTATCTAGAGGCCGATTGAAATGGGCCTTGAAGTTTCAAGAAAAATCCTAAGTTAGAAATTTTTTTATCCCGTATAATTTTACTCTTCATCATGTAAGTCAGTGGTTCTCAACCGATGCTCCGTGTGAAATCCCAGGGACTCTGCGGCCGCTCGAGGAAAATAAAAAAAATCAGCAAATTTGAAAAAAATAGTTATCAATATTTTTGAATAATAAATATAAGTCAGTAACTTCGATGGATAAATAAAAAATAGGCCTAGGGGCTCCGCCATAGAAATTATAGACCGGAAAGGGCTCCGTGGGTAAAAAAAGGATGAGAGCTGCTAATGTAAGTAAAATGAGATTAATTACAAATAAAGATAGTAATAAACCTCATATCAACTCGTCAACAGTTCTATTCAAGCTGCATACATCTGCCCATGGTGCGATCGAATTTAAGTTGGTTTCTGAGCAATGCCTCTTCACCAGTGTTCTCGAGCATCCCAATTAATTTTACATTATCTATGAAGTCACTGAAAAGCCCAGCAATAAAAAATTTGAATACCAAGACACTTACAGTATTTGAGGTACTTCACCTTTGACATCCCGTTCAATCAGAAAAATTTCAGTTCCCTGTGACCCATCCCACAAGCCGCAACCACAATTCTATCAAGTTGATTCCTATCTAAATTTTTAGCAAACGCTTCAACGAGCAGTTTATGTTAATGATGGGCCTTATCAAATTATTTTTCCAGATCTAAGTAAAAAAATCTTCAAATCAATATCTTCACAACCACTCCGTTCATGATGACCAATGTTGTGACCAATCCGGAATCATGAATCTACCTGATTCGAAAAGCTGCCTCTTACCAATTTCTCGCAAACGCTCCAAATATTACATATCCTCCACGATGGATATATCAAATATTTTTTGAACATCTAAGTAGACTTCGCCTATATTTTTGCATTTACGTGAAGCCCTGGTCGTAGTAACATAATAAATGTAGGTTGGTAATGCAATAGAAATCGAAAAGATGATTTGATAATGTTTAAGATTTGTACAGAATTGGAAAAATAGGTGGAATTTGCGTTAAATTAATGTTAAAATAAATATAAAAAAGGTGTTTTTAAGCTTTTTTTTTTTTTTTTGCTCATTTAGAATAATTTTCCACAAAATCAAAAACCATCGTTAAATTTCTAAATTCCAGGAACTTCCTGATAGACTTGCAAGGTCACAATTTCTGGGATAAACAGATTTTCAACTGACTGAATGCGGATATCCATTGCTGATCCTGTTATACAGCAGAAAATTAAGGGTGTCACAATCCCTGAAGAAGATTTTTCGGAATTTACTTTGAAAAATACTCCATATAATACTAGTACAAAAAATGTATCAATCTGTCAACTTTGTCTTGATGGGTTGTTGAAAAATAAAAGTACCTAGAAGGAGGCTTTGTCAAGAATCGTTCACATCACCCTACAAATTACGGAACAACCAATTGCGAATGCTTTCATTGCATGATCCGCGCGATAATGTATACGCGCCTTAGAACCAAAGCCACAGTGAAACTCCTCTAAAAATAAGACAGCCACTCGGCGTTCCGCAAAAAAAGTGGCCTTCTGCGGAGGTGACCGCCGAGTAGGGGTTGTATGACAGGAAAAGCACATTTCAGGGAGCGTGTCAAAATAATGGTATTCAACTCAGACGTATCTGAGTTCTACACGTTATTTGGATAATTTTTCTAATTGGGAGAATTATTTTATTTATTTATACAATATTGTTTGACCGAGGCCTATTGACAAGAGGATGCGGTGATGGGATTTGACATAGGCGATTAATGCTACATACAAAATCAGAAATTGAAGTACAGTCTACAGAATTTGATGGAAGGTTGTTCCAATGAATAATTGTACGTGGGGAAAACTAAATTTGAAGCAATTTGTGGATGTAAAAAAAAGTTTCAATTTTTTGGAAGTGATTGAATCTATTGGAAAAATGTGAAGATTTCATTAGAAAATGTGGTTAATGACAGTGTTAAAATAGCCGTGGATAATTTTGGAAAATTGGGATAGGCGAGAAGGAAGAATAATGCCTCTAGGATCAACGGTTCGCCAGTAAAATGCGACAAGGAGAATTATGGAATCACCCTGTATAATTGCCTAATAAAAGAAAGGAAAAGTAAAGGAAGCAATACAAAAACACAAAAGCTGGGCGTGACGGTATTTGTTGAAGTTTTCATGATAATGGGGTGTCTGTGTGCGCGCAATGACCGAACATTGATTTATTTTTATGGACGAATTCCTTTGTTTTTTTTTTGAAACAATTCCTTTCCTGGGGAAAACAAATAGAATTACCCAACGCACTGATATGTTCTCAAACGGTTTTATTCTATGCATATAAGCCCATTATGACGTTAAGACTGCATAACATTGTGTGCATTGTATGATATTAGGTTAGTCAAAACAACGTGGCGGTTCATTTTCCTATTGTATAACTCTCGTTTCAATGTCCAGAGGGAAATGAGCCATCGACGGTAAATACAAACAACCGAAAATAGAATGAAAAAAACAAAACAATGAATGCATAATGGATAATGATGATGATGGCGTCATTATTTGCTTGGAAAGGAACGAGAAAACCGAAATGTCTATCGTTTTTTTCCTTCAAATCTAATTTCCCGTGTCCATTACATCTCTGGAATTTTATTATTAACTAAGTTTCAGTTGAAAATTTGGTTTTTTTGGCCCTAAATAAAAATCATTACAATGAAACCCCCTTTAAATGGTCAACCCTCTTTTACGGCAAAATAATAATTTCCTAATGTATAACAATACAGTAAAAAATTCGTCCATAATAGAGGGGGTGACCGTTGATCGGAGGTTTGAATATGCATGCTTTGTTATACAATGGGAAATTATTATTTGACCGTAAGAGAGAGATGGGGTGACGTGACCGTTAAGAGGGGTTTTACTGTGGTATGCATTTCAAACACCTGATTAACGGCCAACCCTCTATTACGGACGAATTTTTTTTGTCCCGTCGGTGTCCACGGAAGAGAGGTTTTACTGTAGTTTGAATAACAAATCAACGGATGATAAAACTGTGGAATGGTAAAACTAAAAAAAATACAGTGAAACCCCTCTTAACGGACACCCCTCAGATGCAGTCCCCTTATATAATAAAAGTATGCTTTTCAATCCCCTGTTTAACAGTCAACCCACTTTTATGGACGAAGTTTTTTTGTCCTGCCGGTGTCAGAGAGGTTTTTCTGTACATCGGAAAAATTGTGAAATGTTATGATCTATTTTTAAAAGTTGAAAGAAAATGTACTACCTATCATGTGGATGATTAAAATAATGTAATTCTACAATATTCGTACCATAACTTGAGTCGCTCATTTTCCATGGGCTCCATAGTTTAGGGCCCCGAATAAAAACAATAAATAGAGATGTAAAAATTGACACATTTTTTCGACGTTTGCTATCACTGACTATAAGCATGCATTGTGAGGATAAAAAAAGTTCCATTCTTATGTTGAATTTTTTAACCATTCATAGAGAGCGATGTGCCTGCAGGCTCATCACAAATTACAGTAATACCCCCCGACGTGCGCTACCCCCAATTTCGGAGTTGCGGAATTTTTTGTGAAAAATGAACATTTCTGAAATTCATGCATAATCACGGGATTATTGCTGAGATAGTAGAGATTATTAAGTAGTAATCAAGTAAGAATTGTTTCATTCGACCAGAACACCATGATATGATACAACTACGCTAATTTCAGAGAGGCTACAGCAGGGGTCTTCAACCTTTCAGACACTCGGCACAAATTGAAACTTCTCACAAAGCCCGCGGGCTCCCAACTCATGTAATTTAGTGACATCTTTATGGAAAGCCAATGGGGCCCGAGTTAAACAAGTACAAAAATAATTGAAGACTTTTATTTATTAAGAAATTATTTCTTTCATCATCAATTTTGTGATCAGTTCTTAAATAATTTTTTTCACTAATTCTGAATAATACAAATACAAATACAACACCACAACAGGCAAAATGCCCAGCGAGGTGGCTGAAAAAAGATGCCCATACTAATAGAGTTTTGATTATTTATTACTGATTCAACTAATTAGTTAAGATTAATTTAAATCTGAAATCCCTTTAAATGATTCTGTGACTATTTCGGTAATTCTGAAATTATTTTGCTTCTCAATATATCTTGAAATCATTTCTTTTGATAATTATGCAAATATTCCTTCATTAATTGTGAAATAATTTCTATCAGAATTTACGAAATTATTTATCTTCCTCATTTATATGTTCTTTTTTTTCCCCTAATTCTGAAATTATTTGCTCCAAAAATTCAAAAATCATTTCTTTTATCAATTCTGCAATTATTTCTTTCGTTAGTTCCGAAACTGTTTCTTAATTAATTTTCTAAATTATTTCTTTTATTTTCTCTAGAATTTATCGTTTCTAATGTTTTCAGGGATTTTCTGAAAATGATCGGCGGGCTACGACAAAAAGCTTCGAGGGCCAAATCAGCACCTCCTAGTTATACAAGGCCTCCGTACGGGCCGCCAAATTCATCTGTAACGTCATTAAGACTACCTCGCAAGTTTGCCACATATTGAACCACAGCATCCTATTTCAGTTCTTCTTATAACCTATATCTGCCATTTTTGCAGAGAAGAGAGGTCACAATTTCATACAAGTCCAACGTTATTGCCAGTCTTGAAGGAAAAAAAATCGATTCAATGTACTTTCAAACCACCAGTGAAAGTGAATGCTGTATTTCTAAACAGCAGCTCATTTTTTTCGATGGGATCAATGTGTTATCAAAACATTATACAAATACAAATACAAATACAACGCCACAACAGGCAAAATGCCCAACGAGGTGGCTGATAAAAGCAACCCAATTAAAAATGCAATTAACACAAATTACAAACAATATATACACATGATAAAATATTATACAATGCCCATAAAGAATACTTATGGTTGTCTTATTCTAAGAATGGATAGCTTCTCGATTTACCCCAACATGTTTATCGTATTTCTTTTTAAACGTGTCAATTGTGATACAATTTACTACCTCCGGGGGTAAGCTATTCCATTTATTAACAACCCTATTGGAGAAAAATTCCCTGCGACACCATAACCTTGCATTGTCCCTCACCAATCGATACTGGTGTCCCCTTGTAAAAGCAGTCGATTGGCGGTGTACTAAAAGTTCATGGTCCATCCTATCCATCCCATTGAAAATTTTGAACACTTCGATCATATCTCCTCGACACCTGCGTTCATCCAATGTAAACATATTCAAAAAATGAAGTCTTTCTTCATAACTCAAGCCCCGTGTGCCAATAAGGACACGCGTAGCTCTTCTCTGCACCCCTTCAACCAAGTCTATGTCCCTCTGTAGGTATGGTCTCCAAAACCTTACAGCATACTCCAGTCCAGGACGAACTAAGCCTCGAAAAAGCGGAAGAATGACTTTAGGAGAACGCGAAGAGACCTTTTTGAAAATGAGACCAAGCATTCTATTCGATTTTTTGACAACCGCTGAACAATGTTCAGAAAACTTAAGTCGCTCGTCAATGAGAATTCCCAAATCGGTGACTCTAGTTGCATCCGGGATAGTGACACCATTCAACTCGTAAGAGAACCGTGGGTTGTTCGAACCAAAATGAGCGACCATGCACTTATCTACGCTAAACGTCATGCTCCATTCATTTGCCCATGCTG
This sequence comes from Pholcus phalangioides, assembly GCF_987345545.1. Lineage (NCBI taxonomy): Eukaryota > Metazoa > Arthropoda > Arachnida > Araneae > Pholcidae > Pholcus > Pholcus phalangioides. The sequence goes on along the minus strand of NW_028301612.1, from coordinate 2,326,001 downwards.
CAATCTTGTTTAAGTTGGTCTGGAGCAACTCCCTATCGCTTTCATTTCCGATTACCCCCATTAGCTTCACATCATCTGCGAATTTGCTAGTAATTCCATCGATACCCTGATCGAGTTTGTCGATAAAAAGTGAAAAAAGTATGGGGCCAAGGACACTTCCCTGAGGAACTCCACTTGTGACGTCTGTCCAACCAGAGAATTCCCCGTTCACCATAACTCGTTGCGACCTATCTCTTAACCACGATTCTATCCAATTCAGCAAGTTGCCCCCTATTCCAATCTCGTGTAAACGCTTCAAGAGTTTGCCATGTTGGACCCGATCGAATGCCTTCTGGAAATCAAGGTAAACAACGTCGACATTTTTGCTCTCACCCAAAGCCTTAGACACGTGATCATAGAAGCAAAGGAGGTTAGTTACACATGACTTCCCCTTCCTGAACCCATGCTGATTATCCGACAATACATTATTCTCGTCTATCCACTTCACAAACTGCCTTTTGATGATAATTTCCAAAATTTTCGAGAGGGAGCTCGTCAAACTCACTGGACGATAATTAGACACCACTTCTCTACTACCCTTCTTAAATATCGGAACAACGTTAGCCAGTTTCCAATCTCTCGGGACGATACCCTCAGCAACACTACTCCTGTATATCTGTGCGACTGGCCCCAACAATTCATTAGCACCTTCCCTGAGAACCCTGGGATAGATATCATCTGGTCCTGGTGCTTTGCTTGCACATACATTTCTTAGAAGATTTAGGACCTCCACGTCTTCCACTTGAATATCGTTGAGCGTTTTATTACCCCATGCAACACCCGTATATCGAATATCATTATCTCCATTAAAAACCGACGCGAAAAAGTCATTGAAAGCACTACACATGCCTACATTGCTCTCTACTTTTGAGCCTCCTATCGAGAGGGGGCCAACTGTCCCCTTACATCCATTATTGACGTATCGAAAAAATGATTTTGGGTCAGAGCCAATGTTATCTGCCAACCTAGATTCAACTTCCTTTTTACTATCCCTTATCGCTTTCTTCAACAGTCTTCTTTTATCAGTAAACAATGATAGGTCACCACGTCCACTTTTATACTCTCTGAATGCTCTTTTCTTTTCAAGATAAAGGTTCCGCACGCTATCCGTGAACCATAGAGGGTGTGATGTACAAACACGCTTTTTTCGAACAAAGGGTATGACGTCGTGCAAAACAGAGGACAGCTTCGTACTAAATTCTTCCCATTGACTTACCACCCCTACTGATTCCAACCGGTCTTTGAAAACTTCCGCTAACCTTCTTCGCAAAACATCAAAGTTAGTTCTCCGAAAACAAGGAACCAGTCTTTTGTTATCAACCTTACCCGAGGAAAAGTTACAGAGAAATCTGACGATACGATGATCACTGGAAGAAAACTCTTCCCCCACCGAAACATGTTCAACTAGATCCTCAGAACTAGTAAGAACTAAATCCAAAATAGCAGTACCCCTAGTGGCTTCTGATACATGCTGATACAAAAAATTTTCGAGCACCAACTTAAGAAAGTCTCTTTCATACTGATTTCCAGATGAAAGGTTCTCCCAATCAATACCCGGGTAATTGAAATCCCCTAGTATGAGAACCCTCTTTCGCTTACACATGTAGGAAATTTCATCATGCATTTTGGCGATATAGTTTTGATCCCTATTCGGTGGATTGTAACAAACCCCAACAATAAGCTTATGACGTCTTTTGTTCTCAAGTTCAACCCATATGGTTTCAATATCACTTCTCTGCACGTTACACTCTCTAGCCTTCAAACATGATTTCACGTATATCAACACTCCACCCCCTTTCCTATCAGATCTATTTCTCAAAAAAGTATCGTATCCGGAGATGTGTAAGAAAGATTCATCCCCATCGTTTGCCCAAGATTCTGTAATGGCTATAAGATCCAAGCCCCCCACAACTATCATAGTTTCTAAAAAATCTTTCTTATTACCCAAGCTCCTGGCATTTATTAACACACATCTTAATTTGCCCGGTGATTTAGTGTCAATCGAGAAGCCATCCAAGTCAGAGGTGGGTAATTTTCCGTCAATACTGTTGTGATTATCATTAACTAACCCGCATTCCCGACTACGTGGTCTGGGAGTAAAAAACCTGACCTAAGACTATCGTAAACCTCCCAGACCCCTCTCTTATTTAGATGGATCCCATCCGAACGAAGCCACCTATCGGTAAATGCGGGAAGCTCCAAGAACGTGACCCCAAGTGAGGAGCAAATGTCCTTCAGGCCTATAAATTCATTCAAAGCATTTAAAACGTAAGTTTCGTTTGCACAGATTCTAGAGAGTAAACCTTTCTTAAGGATCCAGATATTGCAGTCACAAAGTAAATCCAAGTTAATGAAGTCATAGAAAATCCATCTTTGTGGTGCAAATATAGTAATAATAATAATAAGAAGAAGAAAAAACGTGTTTTTCCTAAATTTTTGTCCCGGTTAAGACTTAACCAATATTTATAATTATGCATTTGTATGCAAAATCGTATCCTGACTTGGGCGGTTATCGTCTGGTTAGTCAGTCCCACCTATCGCGTAACTGCGGGCTATTCCTGTATGTTAGTGTAGAGGGTCGCAAATAAAATCCTCGTCAAAACGGGGGCGCGTTTCAAAAAGATCCGGAACCACTGCGGTTTTTTTATGTTGCAAGACGGAGGGGGAAGGGATGATAGTAATCTCTATGAAGATAGTAGTAACCAATACACCAGAGACACACTTTTCAATTCCTTACAACGCGCATTAGTAGCGCACTTGCTCGGTATGCAAGGGGATCCGGGTTCGATTCCCGGAGAGGAGACAAATCATTTTTCTTTTCAAATATTAGTTTCGCCATAACATCCAGAAAATTCAATTTCTCAAGATGAACGTGTGTTTGCGGTGGAATCTCCCACATCTAAGGCAATATTCAATTCATAGTGCCCAAAAAAAGTGAGTTCAATAAGCGTCAAGCTGACATAATTTTTTACAACTGGACCATCATTATTCATACACACCCCCCTCTCCTCGTGGAGAATAATTTTTAAGATATAACTGACAAGGAAAGGGTCCCAAGGTGTCGTTCTCAGAAAATCATGAATAAAGTACGTCATAATCTCACCCAGAAACTCATAAAAATAAAATTGGGGAGGGAGAGTATATATAACTATTAAAGCCGCAAAAAACTATTGGAAATGAAAACAATTGGCTACTCATCGCTTTTCGCGCTTTTTGGTGATATCTATGGGAAAAACTTCTTTCCACTCGCTCACACACATCCTAGCTCTGATTTTTTTGTTTTCCTCCATTCTGTTGCTTCTCTCTTCTAGAAGAAACTAGTTTCTTCCACCCCTCTCTTCTTTGTCTGCGCTGTATCTGCTCATGTGTTGTTTGCCGTCATTCAAAATCTGAGTGGAATCTAATTTAAAATGAGTAGTATATACGAATTTAAATGAGAATCAGCCCGATTTTGAAGACGTCACCTTCCTTGTCAATTGTGAGGGATTGTGTGCGGTCAGTTCGGATCATAACGAGCTGGACTTAAGGAAAATGAAAATATCAACGTATGGAGACAAGTGTGAATTACAAGGAAGATCTGGCAAGAATCGCTGTTGCCGTAGCCAGGACTCTTCCCATCAGTAGCTCATAAGACTGGTGCGATTTTCGAAAACTCAGACAGTACGAAGCATTTTCGAGGAAAAGCGAGCAAACAACTTTTTCTGAATGTATTTGATGCGCTGATTCCAAATGTTTCGTTTGCCACTCTTGATTTTGTTGTTAATTGCTTCAAATCGCTAAAAAAACAAAATGGTGGTCATACGGAATAAGGTCCTAATAACTTTTGAGGGAGCAGAAATAAAATAGTGATATTGGTGACAAACATTATGTTTTTGGGCATACTGAATCCAAATATTATGTTTCATAATCTGAAATTTTAAGCTATTTGCTGCGAATCGTTAGAAAACAAAGTGGCAACTACGTGCATTCATGCAATGTTTCGTATCCATACTTGCGAACTGGGAATAAAACAATGATTCTCGTGTAACAATATGTTTTTAATGCAGAAAAAAGTATAGAACATTGTTAAAAATTAGATGCAAAATTACGTTACTTATTATTAAGACCATATTGAAATATTAACAGTACAAAAATAATATAACATTTTTCTAGTCACGGATATTCATGCACTCCTTAGTTCCAGTATCTGCACGTAGTATTTCATGTGAAGGTGCTGCAGTTATTGGCATGTATCCAACCGTTGTCAGCTCGAGATTTTCCTGACTGTGCTTTCCAAGAGGATTTATTGTCTTTATGAAATCGAATGAAAATGAATGCCAAGTCCGTTGATTTGGCTTCCAGTGCACGGAAGGTACGACGATCATCTTTTTTGGCCAGAACTTGTGACGGACGTGATGTCCAAAGAACTCAGAGGGATCCTCGATGAAAACTCACTCGATCAAGTGTAGGCTACAGCGAGTTTTCATCTAGGATGCTTCCAGTTCTTTGGACATCACATGCGTCATTTATTTATTTATTCACATCTCAACAGACAAGGATTGCCCAATTACAGAGATGGACAAGAGAAGAGAAATACAAAACACAAATACAAAAAGTGAATACAACGAAGTACAAAAAACAAAAACGAGTGGAGCAATGATATCATCACGGTAGTACTGTGTAGGACTTTATACTTTTTGTTGCCTTAACAGAGCGATGTTCTCGTATTGTTATTTCACGTCTTTTCGGATTGACAGTTGTAATTAATGTATGTTTCGCTGACCATCAATAATCATATGGTTTTTTTACAAATACAAATACAACGCCACAACAGGCAAATTGCCCAACGAGGTGGCTGACTTAAGAACATCATGGAACCCCGAGCCATTTTTTGGAGACCCTACCTACTACTGCTACACCCCAAATGCACCCCCCCACGGAACCCCCCAACGAATCGGTACATGCGGGAATGTGCGTGTACGTGTAGTGCAACCTGACGTAAAGTTTGTTTCTGTGTAATGCTTGTTATGTGTAGTGCTGCCATCTGCCACCAGTTTTTTTTCTAACTATGAGTGAAGTGTTATGATTGAATGATTTATCGTTGTAGGACTGTTGCTCTCTGTGGCGAGACTTTTTAATGGGGAGATCGGCTCGCATTTGCGCCTTGAAGTTGGGAACCACAGAAAACCAACTTCAGCCGACCACCTATAATTATAGGTTGAGGGCCAAAAATGTATTTCCTGTAATTAACTTTTTCTTTTACTTTTCTTTTGTACAATCCCCCCTCCTCCTTCTTTTTGAAGTCAAGGAAATTGACATTTTCTGGATATAATGCCGAGTTGAACTCGGAAAGAAAATCTACTAGTTTTCGCTGGGAATCGAACGTAGGCCCCTTTACAAACAGGGCGAGCGAGCTACCATATACACCACTGGAGACACCATCCTGCTTTCCTTATTTAACGCACTGTGATGTGAGGCGCTGAGGTAGTCATTAACAAGAAGCTCCTCCTCCATATTCATATACGTGAGGGTCCCTCTCTCACATAGTCATAAACGTGAGGCCAACCGTAATGTCTCTTTCCACCAATCCCTTGTTCGTCTGTGTCTTAATAGTGTCTCATCATATTGCTCCAAGGCCCGCATTAGACCTGCCGGATATGAATTGAGCATGTATGCCTTACTTACTGCCTGCAACGTTTATGTACGTATGCTTAAAACTTACAATAATCGTGATTCTTGTATGCAATTTTTACAGGGTATATTTTGTAGGAGGCAATTTTGAAATGTTGATGAAGTGCTCGTAAGTCCGAAGTATAGCATGGGGATTGAGCACTCTTGGTGCTTCAGGGGAGTACCATGGTGCTCGCGAGCAACAGGTTGAAGATTGCCGACATAAACGAAGAAAAGATGCGTTGCTCGTTAGTTTCTGCGGTTCCTTACCACCTTTTCTTCGTTAGTTGAATTCAAATATCTCAGCGAATATTGCATTTAGAAACGTGGATTTTTTTAATTATTTATTTTATGGTGGCCTCATGAGAGACAGGCAACAACACTCTAATTTGGGTTTTTAAGGGCAGGGTGTCCGTATAGAGAGTTAATTTTTTTATTTTAATAATTATACAACGCCTTGCAACATGAATGACGTATCTGAGAACTTCTGAAAAACACGTCATTTGGATAATTTTTCTGATTGGAAGTATCTAGGATCAACGGTTCACCAGTCGGGGAGGAAGGGGTGGTTAAAGCGAGCGTGCAAAGGGTGCGATGTACCCGGGTGGCAGTTTGTAAAGGGCGGCAGCCTAAGCTTTTGTTCACAAATATAAATTTTCAAAATTTTGGAATGATAAAAAAGTCACAACACCGCACGTTTTGAACCATACTTTGACAACGAAAATGTTGAGAAAATTATAGGGAACAGGCAGCGGCTGGAGTCGTAATACCAGAAACAGGAATTGACTCTATCACTCGGGGCAAGTGTGCGTTATGGTCCACCCTCAAAGGCGGATTTACGGCTTTGCGCCTGTGGGCTCTACGAACTTTGCCACCTTTCTAGTCTAATAAAAAAAAATTCTTTTTTTTTTGCCCACTCATTCCTTCAATCCGCTTCCCTGCGTTATAACCAGATGGTTCACCCCCTTCCCCATAAATATGCGTGTCTCTAAGTTACTCTTTTGGCCACTCACATGATTGTGTACTGTTTTAGTCACTCCCATGCTCACAGATTCTTTAGGTCTCTCTTTTTGTCACTGTCAGACCTGGTCTCCTTACTCTATGTCGAAGAGGATTCGCAGTTTCACAACTTATACAACACAATATTAATACAAATACAACGTCACAACAGCCAAAATGCCCAACGAGGTGTCTGAGATAAAGATGCCCATAACAAATATGGATGTCATATATTTCCAAAAATACAGCAACCCAAATAAAAATTCAATTAAATTAATTAACACAATTAAAAAATGCAACTTGTGGGTTGTACAAGTTTTGCCACGCTTCCCCCATTCTACTAATTTTCTTGACCACTCATTTCTCAAATTTACCGCCCCAGTGAACTTGCCACCCTGGCTTATAGGCCACCAAGACCCCCCCCCCCCGCGCAAATATACGCCACTGCCCCCTCCCTAGTTAGTATTTTGCGGGAGCGGTCAATAAAGGCAAACAAAGGATTCGGGTTCCTAATTGTCCAAGGCCACCTGGAGCATCAGAAACCCCTCGAACTCTTTAGTTTGAGCCCTGGGAACCTTGGTATAGGTATTTTGGCATTAAAAAGTTCGACTCGATTGCAAAGTTCGACTCGACTAAAAAAATTTAGATTAGTTAAAAAATTCCATCCTAACACCAATAACAGCTGTAATATGGAGAAAGTAATTTGGCATAATTAAGAAAGGTGAAATATTTCTGGACCAAAAAAAAAGAGATTTCTCTAAATGCGGGACGTATGTATGATAAAGTAAAATTTGTAGGCTGAAAAAATTGTGTGTTTTCCTTGTCAAAAGAAATTTCAGTCTCCCACCAGGGTAGTCTTTAGGGGGGCTGCACATGAGATTTTGCACCCGGGCGGCAGGTGAGGTAATGCCACTTCTGTCTCCAGTAAAATGCGGCAACGGGAAGATTACGGAATCACAGATTATGGATTTGTAATTACTCGAATTACCGTTATTAATTATTTCAGTTGAGATTACAAAGCTAAAGTCAGCATCGTCGTGGGAACTGGAAACGGGCCGAGAAAATTCATAGAAATTTCGGACACGTCCGAGTGGGGTCTCTCGAAAGATATCTCGATGTACCGGAACCATTTTGGTTCACCCTTAAATGATGGACAATGGGTATCCAGAGAAGATACCCACGAGGAGTTGAATTAGAAAATAATACGCTCTAATCCCTTAACGAGCCGATTTCGACAAGTATTTCTTCGCACAGTTCGATGTAACTTCGTTCGATATTTCCAAGAGACCAAAAACTAGGACAACGAACTGCTTGTTTCGATACATAAAACCAAGTGTTCCATCCAAGAGGAACACCGACCGAACGAACACCCACAACAACAACAACAACAACAACAACAACTCACTCTTCTTTTCGCAGGGGGGGAGGGCGGGGGGTTTGTATGATCCAGTCTCAGGTAAGTTGTTATAAAGGTCATCCTAACAACTTCCTCACTTCTTCGTGTTCCGATTGGACCACATAAACGATAATGGAGGAAAAAAAAAAATAAAGAGAAATTTTTTCACATGTAATTTTTTTCGTTTCGAGAGAGTTTTTTCGGTGCGTGTGTATAATAAGGGGTGTGTGTGACGTTTTTACAAGTCAAGGTTGACCAACTTTCTCCCTCAGCTGACGGGTACTAGTACGACCATCACCAGCGACTATTTCGCATTCGGCATCAGACCATCAGCCCGAGAGTTTACAAACACCAGTCGGGTCTAATTTTTTTCTTACTCTTACGACTTTTTCACGATAAAATTCGAACAAAAACAAAAATGACTTTCAGCTTCAAGACCATCGTTTTCATTTCTGGTGAGTTTCAAGTTTTTTAAGTTTTCAAATTGATAAATAATGATATTACATATACGGAATGATTCGGTTTGTAATGAAATTAGTTAGTAATAAAATTTGTGGGAAAATAAGTTTTTGTTATTTCTTTTATAGCAATTTTCGGGTCCTAGAATGTTTTTAAGGGGGTTTGCGCACGAAAATTTTCCGAAAAAAACACATTTCTGAATTTTTTAATTTTTAAATATTATGAAAGTTTCTGCAACTTGTTCAAGTTTTTTCCTACCCTGTACTAGAAATATCTTTAAAATATTTTAATATAAACTGTTTTAATATAAAAAATGTTTTTCACTGAAATGCTTTTTTCCCAAAATTAAGTTTCTTGTTAGATAAGGAACATTTTTTCGAACACCACTCATTCAAATGCCTTGAAACTTTGTGCGCTCTCAATTCTATGGTGTTATTTCAAGTACATATTTTAACTTGAACACGAGGAATCTTTATTAAAATTATTTTAAAAAATTTTATGGAACAAAACATGCGTAAATTCTGGTGATTTTTGAAAAAGTTGCATGATGTTAAAGTTAAAATTCGAGAAAAAAAATAACCAAAAATTAATAATCCGAAGTACTCGTGCTGTGTAAAAATATCTATAGTATTTAAGAGAGCGAAAATTGAATGCCTAAAGTGAATAGAAAGTTTTCAAATGTTCCTGAATTAAAGGAAGAAGATTTTTCCCATAGGAAAGCATGGGAAGCCAAGATCGGTACCAACCCACTTATATAAATTAGCATTTCAAGTACACCGTAGATCAACACAGTAAAACCCTTTTTTGCGGACACCGGTGGGAAACAAAAATTCGTTCGAAAAAGAGGACTGACTGTAATTTGTGAGGGGCGGGGGTGTTATTGTAGAAATTTAAAAAAATTAATTTTTTTAGAAATTTAATTATATTCAATTGAGGCACAACACTATTTTTTCCTTTACGTTTTTCACATTAAAATTTACATTTTTTTAATCGCATTTTTTGTTGAAATTCCCATACTTTAAATTAAAATTTATCATCTTTCTAACCGAATTTTCATTCAGAATTTACCATCTTTTCGCGTTGTTTTTCACTAAAATTCACGCCATTTCTCATCACGCTTTTTGATTGAAATATATTAATTTCTAAAAACTAAAAGAATTAGTTTTAGTGTATTAGTGTCAATTAATTCGAATCGCAATCGAACCCCCGATTTAATGCCACAAACCGTCCCAAGGAATTCTGGTGTCATCACGAGTTCGGCGGTGCCTCGGGTCATGGTCGGAATAGTGTTTCAGGAAAAAAAAGGGCGCCATTACATAAATTCATACGCTTATTATGAACTACTGTATATCAATGTCTTATTAATGTTACTCCGTGAATAAAATAAGCTATTTTATAAGTATTTAATTTTAAGTTAAGAAAATTGGTAAAACTGTATATATATATATAAACACTGTACAATTACTCTTAGATATTTCTGTACATAAAACTTGACAGAATCATACTCTTACCACTCTGGAAGTATTGTAATACTGCATAAATTTAGCGTCGAATTTTATGAGTGCAAATGCAAAATAAACAAAGGGAAATAATGGCGCCGTTGCAGAGTCCGAATTGGTTTTAAAATTAAAAAAATTCCTATTTTTCAGATATTGAAAGAACAACTCTACTCAACATGATTGAATGAAGCAAATCGAGGGAACTAGGGACGCAATTAGGGTGGGAGGGGGAGGGGGAGCAAGAGTGTGTGCTGCTCCGGGCATGGCCCCCACATCCTGTAGCGGGGCCCCTAGGCTGGGATCTTTTGCGGGCCCCTCGGTCAGACTTTTAACGGGCACCTTCTGTAGTTAATTTATAGCGTGAAAAAGCAAAAAAATTATGATAATCGTCCCTGGCCCCCCAGGGCTAGAGTCCTGTCAGCCCCCCCCCCCCCTATGTGGGGGCCATGGCTCCGGGTGCCGAACCAGACGATGTGCAAATTTCATCCTTTGACCTCTCCTTCAACATTAGAAGGGCGCGCACTTAATGCGTGCTTGCCTCACTTGACCATCACGGTCTAGTTGCAGCTCTGTTAATGACTACAACCAGCGAGGAAAAATTTGCTGTATCCTAGGACAAGGCCCCCAGACCAGACTTTCATGGGCCCCCTCTATAGTGAATTTATAGCGTGATTAAGCAAAAAGTGATGAGAATCGTCTCGGACTCCAGGACTATTTTACCGTACACCAACTCCGGTCATATATCACCATACGGCAATTTTCAACCATTAGAGTTGTGTGGGAAATGAAGGTTCCATCTATCGGCGGTCGTCCAAGTCTCGGCGGGTAAACAACTTGTTTTTGATGTTCTTGCTCGGATTCGAAGCCGTGGATCTTCACGGTAACCTATATAGTGGAAGGAAGACGAGCGTCTTACCACTGCGCCACTCGGGCGTTCAGGGACCAGGACTGCCATTAGTTCCTATACACATTCAGGTATTCATGAGAAATGTGTTCTCTAAACTCCCACACCTTTATTTTTTTTCAAGTTATTTGCTCTAAACTGCTGTTATGTTGAGCGATAATAACAGTGAAGTGTAAAAGATAAATCCTCAACTTTTTTCGAGAAAAAAAAGGAAAATGATGGAAGAAGAAATATTCTGTAAATTCTCGGAAATGAGACATAGACTTTGTATACATCCAAAGAATAGGTGGCGTTATAAACGAGGTGGCGCTAAAATGAGATTTTTACGTTATAATCCCTATATGGAAGATTTGTTCACTCAAATTTGTTCACGGGGGGGGGGGGTACTCAGGGCCGCAACTAGGGGGAGCAAGTGGGTCTTGTGCCCCGGGCGCTGGACCAGAGGGGGCGTAAATTTCATTCTGAAACCTCTCCTTCAACATTACAAGAGGCGTGAAAATGCGCGCTCGCCCCGGGTGACCAAGCATCTAGTTGCTGCCCTGGGCTACATAATGCATTGAACGGTTGATTTTCTTTTAATTTTTAAGGCCATCAACATGAATTTATAGCGACCGGGGTCGTCCCGGAATAGGGATAGATTTACATATCGAAACGATTTATTACTACGAAGAAAAACTTATGCTCCCAAGACAAGTTTTACGGCCTGTTGTTTGATTAATATGTATAAAATAGTGTAAAAACTGTATGGAAAACATCACAGTAATTTCTGTGCGTAATTTTGTCGGCATAATATGTGGTGTGTTTCGCTAAGACTGTCTGAGTGAAACGAAAGTTCTTCATTGCGCTGGTGGCAGCTTCGTAAAAGAAAAATTGAGGGGTTGTAAAATATAATTTTTATAAGGTTCTAAAACAGAAAAACGTCAATTTGTAAAATTTTTGTCATACTGAATTTTTTTTCCAAAATAATTTGATAAAATCTTGGTGAAATATCGGTTATATAATTTCTTGTTTCCCCTCAACTTTTTTTGTGAGTTTGTCATTTCAGCAAGTAAAAATGGCAAAAATTACGATCAACGATATCTCACCGAATTTTCGTTCAAGTGTCACGGGATTAAGTTCTTGCAGAACAATAAAGAAAAGTGTAATTTGTTTTTTAAAATAATTAATTATTGTCATCTTTATTTCAATTTTTAAATCAACAATAGAATTTTTATTATTTTTCGATACTCTTTGTGAAAAATTTCGTACAATGAATACAAATACCAGGCCACAACAGGCAAAATACCCCAATGAGGTGTCTGAGAAAAAGATGCCCATAACAAAAATACGGATGTCATATATTTCAACAATACAGCAAAAAACTCCCAATTAAAAATGCAATTACAAAACTAAAAACTATATATACATGATAAGGGATAGAGCGGGGGCCATGTTTGGTGATAACTCAAGCCTCATGTGCCAATAAGGACGGACACGCGTAGCCCTTCTCTGCACCCCTTCAACCAAGTCTATGTCCCTCTGCAGGTATGGTCTCCAAAACCTTACAGCATACTCCAGTCCAGGACGAACTAAGCCTCGAAAAATAGGAAGAATGACTTCAGGAGAACGCGAAGAGACCTTTTTTTGTAAATGAAACCGAGCATTCTATTCGATTTTCTGACCACCGCTGAAAACAATGTTTAGAAAATCTAATCCAGTCATTAACGAGAATTCCCAAATCAATGACCTTAGCTGCATCCGGGATAGTGACACCATTCAACTCGTAAGAGAAACATGGTGTTGTTCGAACCAAAATGAGCGACCATGCACTTCTCAATGATTCATTGGGGGTCCAGAAGGCCCAAATCATTGGAAAAAATTCATGAAAAACGCACAATTGATAAAATAAAATTTTATTTGAAATTAAAAAAAACATTGAAGTAAAAATTTTAAAATCTGCAGAAAAAAATTGGCATTTAGTAAGTATTTCAAATTATTATACAAGAGTAATAAACAATTGTAAAGGGGGGGGGAGGTGCATGTCTTTGCAATGTTTAGTAACCATGGTAACAGAAAATAAGTAAATATTGCGATAGTCATTGTTGAAGCTGATTACCGCCAAACTTTTTAGACCGTTTATCCAGTTCCGACAAAATTTTATAGTCAATCGCTAATAGCTGTCGGTTTTTGTTCTGTATACAGTAAAACCTCGAAGACTGGGGACTAATGCTCCGGGTAAAACAGGGCCCCTAAAAATATAAGACTTAATTCACTTTTAAAATATTTACTTTTTTCATTAACTTTGAATTTTCATTAACTTTTATTAAGTGTACGCGTATTTTTTGTGCGAGTAATTCTTAGTATTTTTTCCATTCTGTGACCATGGAACTTTTTCTTTGTAGACTTCCTCCCATCCCCCAAATTATGCAAAATCGGGACGCAAAGGGTACCCAAGATAATCTTCGGGTCTAAATTTGTTTATGAGGACAGCCCTGCAAAAGAAACACGAAATAAAAACCATATATATATATATATATATATATAATCACCACTTTAGGGACCGAAGTACAAAATAACCACGTCGCAATAAAAATAGAATAATACAAAAAATAATACAAAATTTTTAAATATATAAAGACATTAAACGCGTATAAAAACAAATTTTTTCATCTTTTTTAAGCGCAAAAATACGTAAAAGGTCAATAACATCGATTCTTACCACGCGATTACGTCAAAATAAAAAATAAAAAAAAACAGTGAAAATTACCTGATTATGGCAAATAAGGTGATGTGACCCGAACTTTCCCTTTTAAACAATTTTCCTCTATTTGTTGCCATTTTTTGCAATATAAATATACCGAAAGGTGACAAAAAAAAATGAATTTTCCATGACTTCCTTGTTTCGTTTCCCTGAAAACTCTCGCTAAATTCTAAAATGGGTCGACAAAAGGCGAGTGCTAATTTTAAACTAGCTAATATATTTTCGGATTAGCCACAAGTATTTATAGTTTTCCCGTAAACTTGTATCGATTTTAAATATAACCATTTCCTTATTTTATGCGGCTTTTTCACATCTTTTTAAAAACAACATTTCCTTGGCGTCAATAAAATTTGCATATTTTTGACCTCAGAACTTGTAGGTGTCTTTCAAGGCTTTATCCTAGTACCCATTTATTTTTGATTTAAATTGAGATTCCAATTTGAAGGGGATTATACAGGATGTCTCATAAATTCGTAAATAGTTGAAAACTCGTAAAGTTGAAGTAATTGGTATATAGTTAAATATGCGGTTCGCGAAATATTTATTCCCACGAAGGTTTATTTTAATGGGGTTTTTTTGGTATAGAAAATTTTCTGTCAAAATCTTCGTTGATATAGGGCGCTGCACAAAAATATATATCACTGGAGATATGCAAATCATAGTCCTATAACAGACAGGGTGTACGATTTTCAACTCATTTCTGAATTTTCCTGTTACTGCGTTTACATAAGGTTTTCATTGTGATGTTGATATTGTTGGATGAAGCACTTTTGGTGAAGTTGTTTTCCTCAGCTAAGAATCACCGGCTGAAGCTTTACGAACGTTTTAAACACAGAATGGGATTGCAATAAGGGATTCTTCGTTCCATAATTCAGGATTTGAAGAGTCTCTGTTTAAATAACTTAAAATTATGGTCCTATTCAACATAAAATTAAAGATTTTTGTTTTGGAATTTTTATAATAATATTGCTCTGCAATTTTAGGTCTAGTCGCCGCAGTCATGGGCCAGGAGTATAGGTACCAGCAGCAGCAACAGCGTCAGTTCAGGCAACAACAGCAGCAGAAAGAGAATTGCAACATCGAAGAATGTCTCATGAAGCTCAGGGACCCCGACCCTGTCAAGGAAGGAGGAGACATCAAAATTTTCTGCGCGTATGATATAATTTTTATTAATTTTTTTTAAAAATTATTTTAAACTTCGTTATGATGTAATTTAATGACCGCTGCATTTTTTTTCCAGCCGAACTGCTGAAGGATTGGCCTGCTTGGACAGATGCCTGGACTCACCGCTGTACCAGGCCACCAGCCCAATCGTTATGGGAGGAGTTAAGCAGCTGCTGTCCGAAATATGCAGTCCTGGATCTAGTCTTGGCAAACGTAAGAATCTATCCTCTAAAATCGAAATCCAGGCACCTTTAACCCCCCCCCCCCCTTGTGGAGGGCCGTCTTAATAGCACCACGGGTTCCTAGGCAACGTGATGTTTGGAGCCCCAACAAAGCTTTTTTTTTTTCCTTTTTTTTTTCAAGCCGGGCACAACTCAGGTCTATCGCCATGGACAATTTACTACCTAGTAAGTTGTGCCGGAAGTGCAAGTACGTGTACCTAACAGTCTGAAAGCGTATGTAGTGTTGTGTATGATTTTTCAGTGCTGCCATCTATATCTCAGAAGTGAAGTGAGTGAAGCGTAATGACTGAATATTTGTACTGTTTGTAGGACTGTTGCTCTCTGTGGCGAGACTTTTTAACGGGAAGATCGGCTCGCATTTGCGCCTTGAAGTTGGGAACCACAAAAAACCTACTTCAGCCGACCACCGCTGTGGTGAGGCTCGAACCCCGCGATGCGAGTCCGTCACTATGACCACTCGACCACCACAGCAGCACCCAACAAAGCTTGAAGTATACCTTCCTACCAATATCTAAGTCACTCTTGGAAATTATAGTACTCAACCTTATTATGATGAGGGTCCCCAGAGCAGTGGTGTGCCCGATTGGGTCAGTTCGTAAAGTCGCCCTGGGTTCGATTGTAATTAGCTTTATTACCATGGGGGCCCCCCAACAAGGGCAGGGTCATTCTTTGTTGTTATTTAGATTTATCAACATAGATTCATTAAAAGGGGCTTGTCCACGGGACTATTTCTGCAACCGTTGATTTTAGAAGTGTATTTTCAGTTACAAAAAGTTTCCAGACGCGGTTTTTTATATTTGATGAATCGTATTCATAAAAAAATAAAGAAATTAACTTTTTATACAGTCCCCGTGTGCTAAAAACCCCAGTTAGAAGTTATTGTCCTGTCTTTTGCAATATTCGCTGAGATATGTGGATTCAAAAAGCGGAGAAAAGTTGGAAACGAACAGCATAAACTAACGGACAATGCTTCTTTCTGATTTATGCTGTTCTTTCCCAACTTTGCTTCGATTCTCAATATCTCGGTGAATATTGCACTTAGAAACGAAGAGTTTTTTTGTTGGCCTCAGGAAAGACATGTCAACAACGTTCTAATTGAGTTTTTAAGCACACGGGGACTGTAGAAAAAATTAATTTCTTTAATTTTTTTTTATGAATACGACTCATCAAATAGCAAACCGCATTTGGAAACTTTTTGCAACTGAAAGTACACTTCTAAAGTCAACGGTTGGAGACACAGCCCTATAAACAAACAATTTAAATCATCCTGTAGAGGAGCCTGCCATAGATCCCAAACTAGAAGCCGTGCTGCAGGATGTGATAGGCCCTGTTTATCGAACTGCCTCACCGGAATAAATTTAACCCTTTGCGGTCCTACGTCGAGGTGAAATCCGACATCAGGACAAAAAACAAAAACGTATTTCATTGTTATAACGGCCACTTACGATTACAGAAAGGAACCTAGATGTTAGCTTTTGTGGTTTTTGGAAATCTTATAAAGCACGAAAGCTAGCAATATTCATTCTTCCCGCAATCGTATTTGTAAGGAGAAAGCTAGTATCTAGGGACCGTCCTGCAATCGTCATTGTAGGGACCACTAGAAAATACGAACCATTAAGTACCGAAAATCGCTGGACCACAAAGGGTTAAGCATTGATCGTGCCAATTAAGTGCTTCATGTAAATATGGGAGCCTGAATTATGTGTTGAATATCCTTCCAATAGGTTACATGCAGGAGTCCAAGTGCCTGAACCACCAGAACACGACAGTCATGGACTGCGCAACCTCCATGATCGAGAAGTATCCAGCTGTTCTCACCCGTCCCGAACCCGAGGCCATCGTCCGAGTCTTCTGTTGGTAAGTGATAATGATTTCCCCCATTACATTACGTGATGTAGACAAACATACGCACGCACGCACTCTTAATCGTGTTATAATCCAGAAAAATTGTGGACTCAATATTTTTTTAAAACACTTCTTTTTTGCCCATTTTTACAGATGCCTGCTTATTCGGGTCACGAGTGCGAACGTACAAAATGATTTTCGGTGTTATATGGATTTAAACGCTTCTACGGTCCGTCGGTTCTGTGAATTATTTAATGCAAAAAAAAGGGGGAAACTTTCTTTTAGTTAACACGTGACATTAATAATAATAGTGACACCAACCTACTAAATCATTTTCTGCAAGGAGGGGGATGGAGAGATCGACATTATTATTTTTTTATTAGGGTCGTAGTCTCATTATTCGCGGGACACAAAACAGTTTCCTGCTGCGGTTATCGATCCCCGCCCCGTTGACGTCATTCTGGACACGAATCTCTCTCATCATAATAATGATCTTTATTGTCGTAACGACAGACGGTCATTGCACTTGAGCCATTGAGCATCATTGTGATACAGACCTTTATCTGACCCTTCCTCCAACAAAAGAAAAAACATTTTCAATGTGTCTGTGATATATAATGACGAATGACTACTAGCTATCGCGAATGATAAAAAAAAAATTGGTAAATTTAAACACGATGATAGCCGAAACCGGTTTCGATAGATGAATATGTGCTGCCATCTATCGACAGACACTGCCACGAAGCTGGGATAGAAGAGATCTCGGCAAACGCGATAAATCCGGTGGTAGAATTCTAGGGTTTATTCATTGCTATCTGTCAACGAGGCATTTTTAGTTTCGAATTCATCTTTGCTATAGAGAAATTGGAATGAATGGAATTTCTTTTAAACCTGAGAATTGTTGTTACTAAAAAGTTATCAGATTTTTAAAATATATACTCACGGTTGACCATATTTTTTTTTAATAACAGCAGGACATCCCACCAATCATCACCAACTGGCGTCTAGCAATTGATTAAATTTATGTGAATTTTTAAATGCGATAAAAGTCGCATCATGTCGACATGCATTTCTGTTCCAAAAAGTAGACGCATGTCCAGGATAGGGTGCCTACACATGGTTTGTAAAAATCGTTCTTAATTAGAGATCTACGGACCTATTCGTTTCCTTGGAGAAGTTTCGGGGGGTCCGTGAACTTCAAGAAGAAAACAATTTACTTCTTTTCGCTCAAAAATGGGCCAACTATAGCGTATGTCCTTTCCTGCTCGGTGATGGAAGATTTCTACTCACTAAATGTTGTAGGGATCGCGAACTATTTCACAAGATAACCAGAGAAATTCAATGAAACGTCTTTATTTCACTGGCCTCACAAAACACAACCTTTCCAGGACGGAAGCCATATTCCAACTCATGTTCTGTATTCTCACGGAAGATAGTTTTGCTCCCTCACCTTCCTTTATCAACTCGTAAACAACAGTACAAATCACGTTATGTAGTATAAGGCCACAGAAAGTTAGTAAAAATGTCCGTACTGAAATAAAATAAATTTGTTGCAATTCTACATAGGGGTGAGTTTCCTTCATCTTATCGGCACAGGAGATCCTTGGCCTTCATTTAACACAAAGGGTCCACGAAACACAGAAGGTTAAACACCTGTATGCAACCAATAGAACAGTGGTTCTTGGAAAAATTTCAAGGTGTCCATGAGCTCGGATAATAAAACAACTAACTTAATATAAAAACAAAATATTACGTACTGAATATTATTCTGTAAAAGGGCTCGTGGGGCACTTATCATATCGGCACAAAGGGTCCGTAGAACACAAAAGGTCAACAGTCCCTGTCAGGGGAATTTCTAGTCCTCGATATAGGGCTCCTTGAAATCTCAAGCTGACTTATCCGCCATCTTTGAGCCCGAGTGTGACGTCAGTATTATCGCTATAGACAATCGCTGTTCTTTATTCTGCTTTTTTCTTCTCAAATAATTAGACGCCTTTTCGGACAATGAAACTGGTTTTGCCGCTCGAGATAGATGAAGATGAGTCCGCCTGGCTATCTAGGCACCTTATCCTGTGCTAGGAGCTAACTAACGTTACATTCCTTCGTTTTGCTTTGTGAAATAATATGTTACAACTTAAGTTTTTTCTTAATGAAACTATATTGATGTATATGTAGGCATATAGTAGAAACAAAAAATGTTTCAGTTTACTTATTTCTTTTAAATTCATTTTAAAAGTTATTATAAAATATACTTGCATAAATTTTACTTGTGCCAACACGCAGCAATAAGTCGCAAAAGTTATTTTCATTTCCAATTCTGGATAAATATTGCATTAATAAGAAATGTGGGAATATTTTGCAAATGAGAGACTTCTCGGAAAAGTATCTACAATCTAACAATTGGAAGTTTTGACACAGAAGGTTTCATATCCGTATTTTAAAGCTTTATAAAATATGTTCAAAATATGATAATAAATACCGACATTTATGGTAATCATAGTGTGAGAGAGCATTGACGGATTATTAACTTTTTTTTAATCCGCAGTTCAATCGACAGAACCGAAGAATGCATCATCGAACGTGTCCACAAAGACTGCGGACGTGGAGCTGCTAAACTCGTCGACGAAATGATGTCCAAGGCTTTTTACCCCATCAACCAAGTCATTTGCTATTTCAATGATCCATCGCAGTGTCCTCAATTCTAGAGGAAAAAAAGACTCATTGTTTTTAAAACTCTTCATCATTTTTAAATATGTGTAAATATATTTTTTTAAATAATCACATCATCCCCTCCATCATTTTTCTTCTACATACAAACAAAATATTCATCTCTGCATGTGTTTTTTTTTTCTTTATGTAAAAAGGAATTTCTCATCGATTATTTTGAAAGTTGAATGTAATATAAATAAGGCCGGGATTATATATATATACACTTTAAAAGTTTGATCAATGCTCTTTCACAAAACTTCAAAAATGCAACAACAAACAAGCGTATCGGTTACATTTGAGCGAATTTAACCAATAGGCTTATTGGTTGTTTTTTAAGTTTTGAAAAAGATCTTTTATCAAACTTTCAGAGTGTAATCTCGGTCTAAGGAAGATATAATCTTCAGTTTTTAAAATTTCATTAAAGCTAGGATTACGCTATAAAAGTTGTTTTATGAAATTCGAAAAATTCAACCAATAAGCGTTTAATAAAGTTAAATAAAATTATTTAGCAACCAATAAGTTTTCTAGCAAATGGAACAGATAAAATTGTTGGTTGCATTTTGATGTTTAAATTTGTCGAAAAAATTTTCATAAAACTTCTATAGTGCAATCCCGCCTTAAGAATTTCTTGACATATTTAAGTTCCACCCGAAAAAGAATTGGAGATATACATATATAATCACATAAAATATTTAAATTTAGTATATGTATGACATTGATACAATGACGAGGTCCAATCTTTAGCTGAAAGCTAGACGCGGCGAATACAATGTCAGAGATTGGAAAACTTGAAGACATCAAGTAGCTTGGTGACATGGCTACAAATACTCCTCGTCAATTCGAATAAAACCAATCCATGATGAAATGTAATTTGCATCACACTCATTTCGCTATACTGATTATCAATTAAAAAATTACTACTGTCACTTTTCAAAGCTCTCTGTGATAAAAATCGTGAAAAACAAGTACAACATAATTATGACATATTAGTGAACTTGTTCGGTTTCCTCCTCACACCAATGCGAAATGTCAATCAATATTTTTTTATGTGCAATCATTTTGTAAATAGCTGAGATTTGTCAATAAATATTCATCCATTCACCAAGATTTGTATGCTCATTTGAATACATAGTAATTCCAACGCCGTAATGGGGAGGCAACCCCTCCCCACCGAAATGTAAGAAAGTGAGTGGCATATATATGGAATAACATGGTTGAATCTACTGTTTTTCAATTCACCATTTTATCCGCTTTCAGATGTGTGAGTTCAGCCGTAAGTGTGTGCGTGCGGTATACCTAACTGATACCCGATGTACCTAACCGTCTGCGTGCGTGTCTAGTGTTTGGCATGATTTTAGTGCTGCCATCTGTGTTTCTAATTGAGAGTGAAATGTAATGCTTGAATATTTATAGTTTAGGCAGGTCCGCAACTCAGGGTCTGGTGCCCCGTGCTCTCTGGACCAGGAAGAAAAAAGAGGAAAATCTCCCGCTACGGGGGCAAAATGAAAATAGTTGTCAAATACGACAGAACCTAGAGGCGAGTAACGCCCACTTAATGTAAATAAACAGGTGGTGGTATACAATCATTTGTAAATATGTAAATATAATTCTTTCGAATACATGCAATTTATTAAGATAACTGTAATATACTGTAAATAAAACGGCCCTTCGAAGACCCCCTTTTTTATTTCTAATTGAGGAAAAGATGATTCACGAACTTGAGCTCCTTCTCCCCGGAAAGTGCGCAAGAAATACTGACGAGAAACTAATTTATATAAGCAGCTGCAATCCGCATTATAGACTACACTCTCTCATGAACGATGTGCGAAACGTCCGAACATTGTGGAGAAGCCCCTTGCGGGTGCTAACTCCCAAAGAAGGAGAGTATTATTATTATAATAAACTTGTACAAACGCTGAATGGCTTCAAGCATTAAATCGCTAGCAGACGGCGAAGACCTACGAAAAGGGTATGAAGCGCTACTGCAGCGCAATTGGGTCCCCAATAGACCAAGTACGGCTCTATCTATCTATCGGACCAGGAAGTGCAACAAGTTGCTTTTTGTTCGTTCAAAATTACGTAGAGTGGGTGCCAAAGTGGTTACTTCCTGGTGAGAGTTTCAGTTTTTGGTTGCGGCCATGGTTGTACAATCGGTTGCGAAACTTTTCAGCGGTGAGATCGATTCACCTTCGCGACTGAAGCTGGAAAACGACTGAAAACCAACTGACGCTGACGAGCAAAGCTGCTTGAAAGTCAATGCTTGAATACTCAAACAAGTACAACTTCTCTAATTATTATGTGACGAAGACGCAAATATCACATGAATTTCTGATACTAAAATTATTTTTAACTACGGCAGCTCTGCCCCCCTTCCGCCTTTTGCGGCCAACCCCCCCCCCCCCCCACTTCTCTTCACAACATATCTTGTTTATTTCGTCCCACTTCATCAGCGTGCTATGGAAGGGGACGTGTGAAAGCACCAGCTTACTGAAGAAGCGAATTTTAATAAAAATAATAATAAAGCAACAAAAAGCAAATGAGATTCATCAAGTACCCCCAGAAAACTTCCCCATGGGGGTCCCCAGATTCAATTCGCTGAATTTTAGTGGGGCCCCACACTGGATATATCTTGGGCTACCGATGTGTTGCAAATTTTACAATGCTAAACAACAAAAATCAATGAGATACATCCAGGGGCACTTAATTAGAACCTGTCAACATTTCCATGGAGCCCTAACATGGAAGCTTGTCGGACACCTCCCTGTGAGGGGCCACGAAAATTTTTCATTTTTATCAATTTTACAACGAATAAAATTCAGGGCCCCATATCCAGTAGCGGGGACACAATACGCAGATTTTTAGTGGGGGCCCCAGAATGGCTTTATCTCGGGCTTCCGCTCTTGCCAATTCTACAAGAGAAAAGAAAGAGATTCATCCAGGGCCCCCAAAATGAAACCTGTAAACATGGGGCCCCCCGACTTGGAAGCTTGTCGGTCATTTTCATTTGTATTCGTTTTACCAACGAATAAAATCCAGGGCCCCAACCAATTACCCGGGACACCAATTCGCATACTTTTAGTGGAGCCCCAGACTGGCTTTATCTCGGGCTTCCGCTGTTGCAAATTCTAATACAGAAAAGAATGAGATTCATCCAGGGCCCCAAAATGAAACCTGAAACATGGGGCCCGCGACTTGGAAGTTTGTCGGTTATCCCCCGGTGCGTGTGCCATGAGAAATTTTCATTTGTATTCGTTTCACCAACGAATAAAATCCAGGCCCACCCACGCAACTATCCGTGACCGAATACACAAATTTTATGGGGCCCCCAGACTGGATATATCTTTTGCTTCCGCTATCGCAAATTTTTCAACGTTAAAGCAGCAAGAAAACAATCAGATACATCAAGGGCCCCTGGAAATGAAAACTTTTAACTTATACGTGCAATTCCCCCCCGGGAACCCCGACCCTGTGAGTTGGGAACACTAATGCTGTATGTATATTATACATATACATACCTCTCGGCATGACCCCCCCCCCCCACAAGGGCAGGACTGACAGGGGCCACAACGATTCTTATCACTTTTTGATTTTTCATACTATAAATTAACCACAGAGGGGGGGCCCCCGGAAAAGCTGGTTTGGGGGCTCGCCATCTAAATTCCAGCCTAAGGGCTCTGCTGTAGGATGTAGGAGCCTCTCGGTACATGCACATAATATGGTCCCGATGGGTCAAATGGGTCCCGATATGTGCTACAGTTAAATGAATATTTGACCCAAAATCGTAACCGACTTCCGTAACACAAAAACGTCACCCATTTCTGTAACATAAAATCGTCACTAATTCCGGTTGCTTAGAAACAGGCCCTTTTCGAGTTTGTGATTTTATATTATAGAGTAGATAAGGTGGCATTCTATCACCTTTTAGAAATTTGCCCATGTTTTTCTGAAACACCCTGTATTAGGGTACACCAATTTAAATCAGCTTGATTAAAAAAAAAAATTGATTTAAATCATAAAATTTAAATTTAATTTTCCTTTTACATAATTTCAATGATATTGGAGTAAAAGTAATCCGGTATGGTATGCATGTTATCGATATGCCGTAAAGTTCTTAATTAAATAAGACCTTTGGAAAAAATTGCATAAAAATATGGGGAGCTAAACTTAGCACTTAGCTAAACTGCACTGTAAGTATTTTCAAGGCATTACAATGGGGCATTAGGATACTCTTACATATTAGGGTTTCCCTGGTAGAAAAAGAGAAATTATTTTTCGTACAAAGCCTAGAATTCGATGCCCTAATTGCTGATTAAAATAATAATAGATATTATACCAATGTAAATACCACTAAACTTTAGGATTTTTCACTTTTTGTATTAATATTTTGACTTTGCTCGTTTTTTTTTTAAACAAAAGGCATTAAATCTGTAAAAGAATGAAAATGTCTAAATTATTAAGCAACATCGTGCAGGTTGGAAACACATCATAATAAATGCCATCAATTGCAGCAGAAAAAAATCTTGTCAATAGAATATGGTTTTTTATTTAGTTGATGCTGAATGGCCCTTTTTTTGGTTGTATATTGAATGAATCGAGGAACCTGCACCATATACTAAGTTGTCGCCAGGCATTCACTTTGATGGGGGTGGGGGAAATCATCATGAGAATAAAAGCACTTTTCTCTACAAGAAAAACGTTAATCCATGAAATTTATTCAGGCTCAATGACTTTTCACGTTACACAAACAGATTTTTGGTGTTCATATATTTTGCGTGTAGTTCATTTGTAGTTTATTAATTATTGCTGAATATATATAAAATTTGAGAGATTAGGTAAAAAAACAGGTAGGTGTATGAAAATATGCATTCTTGATGATTAACAAGATTTGTTTTAATTAATAAGCAATCAGTTAATTAAAATAAAAAAATCAGATTTTTAAATATATATATTTTTTTTAATCATGATTTTTTTTGATTTCATGATACCCTGCCTGTCAAAATTTGTTCCAAGAATTTAGAATCACACTGAATACAGGTCTGTAGGTGTACTTAAAACGGGCTTCAAAAAAGACACAAGACTGTCAGATCTGTTCATAAGTTTTATTAAACTTAAATAAAAAAAAGTAATACAAAATAAATTACAAAGATGGCCACTGATGAAAAAATAATAGTAATGAGTAAAGCTTACAAACCAAACAAATGTAAAAAAAAAAGAATTATCGCCAAACACTTCAGTTAGTCATGATTACACAAATTCAAGCTTAACACACTCTCTTTCTCTCTCACTGGAACACAATTCAAGGAATGCAATCGAGAATGAGAGAGAGATACTGAGATTCCTTTATGGCAATATTCACAAATCGGCTGTACAAGCTGCACATCAATGACAGTTTAAAGACATCCCGATCACAGAATCAATAATAATAATAAAATAATTAAAATGCGATTTTCAGAATTACTGACCAGAGCCTACTCAAACCAATATGTCATCATTATAAACATTTCATCAACAACCAAAGAGTGATTTTCATGAAAACATGATAGAACTGGTAGAGAAATAAAATGAATATATTTCCTTTTCCTAATTTTCAGATGATACAAGAGCTTCATATCATATGGTAGTACAATATGTTTCATCATTTAATATAGATTAGACTTTCCTCATTATTACACATTTTCAGTTTTTAGAAACGAGCAAAATTCTTAATGGAAAACAAACTTTTTAGAGAGTTTGGGGTAAATTTACAGGACGTATTTTTATTAATTTCAGTGGCAACACAAGGATTGATGGATTTAAATACTTGAAAAAAAAGTTCTATTCAAGCCCAACAAAAAAGAAAAATCAGTCAAAAAAAATTGCTAACAAATCAGATCATTATATAAGCTGAGATTACATAATTAAATTAAGAAAAGGCTTTATGTACAACAAAAATATGATGCGTGTGTAAAAAAAATGATGAACACATATCCTTATGTGTCTAGTGTGTGTAAATTGTATGCAAAATGTACAATGAAAACTCAATGATTGAAAAAATAATAATAACACTCGCAAAAAAAAAAAAAAAAAAAAAAAAAATACATGTACTATCAATATACATATAAACACACAATTATATTATAAGAAATCTCAGAATATATAGAACCAAACACTGACATATGCATATATATATACTAAATTATAAATGTATGACGCTAAAAAAACTGATCTGAAGTATTTAAAAAAGGAAAAATTTGGTCCAACGATGAATAAATGATTAAGTCAGTAGAGCAGCAGTCTTTAATGCAAGGTCAGCAGGCCATATTTGGAGCCCTTGAAACTTTTTATCGCCACGTGCTGACCATTTTCAGAAAATGGCTAAAGACATTGAAAGATGATTAAGGGGAAAAATGATTTTGCTTATAGGACAGTGTGTGTGAGAAACGGAACACAAAGCCCAAACAGTTTTTTTGGGGCTCTTTCATTTCATACATTTCAGACTGAAAAGTTGGCATCCAAAAAGGCAAATCTAGTTACCAAATTCAGAGATGCTGAAAAATGTCTTAACAAAAAGAAGAGAAGAAAACAATTCCGATTTTTTTTAAAAATAATTTTGGAATTTTTGAAATTATTTCGAAATAAATAAATGGAAGAATAATTCCAGAATTACTCAATTTTAAGACCACCAGAATTTGAATCTTTCCCACAAACCAGTATTTTTCATTTTGTTTTGCTTAATTAGTTGATAAGGGGTATTCAAAAAGGAATATAAAATTGAAAACGAATATATACCAAACAACTAATTTATAAGATGTTTGCAACTCAGGAACTATGTGTTATGTTGCAGAGGCAATTTAAAAAGAAAAAAAAAAAGGAATGTCGATCAAAAAACATGGTCATTCATTCAGAGTAATCTCTCACTTATATACCCCTCTCTTTCATATGTTTCTCTCAGTTATAAGACAATTTTCTGCATTACCGACCAAAGTTATAAGAAAATAACGTTATTTCTCATTCATTTATACGACATTCATTTATGGAAGAGTAGATATACTTTACCCAAGAATATTAAATGACTTTTTCATTTATGCTACTCATTTTGCAACGCACCTCTCAGTTATAAGTCACAAAAAATTTTGATTACTCCAAAAAGGCTCTTTCAAAGAGTCTAAAATGATTTTAAGTACAAAAGCCATTATGGCTGACTCTACTAAAGAAGATATTCTCTTCCTTCCTTGGACTACATCACTATTTACAGCCAAGATCAATCAGAGTGGGTTCTTTTTGACCTTAAGGTGGGATTCTGATATTCATCATCACTCTATCCAGTGAAGCTTATCAGTATCAACGAACCATTCAATTCCATGGGTGCTGGGAATTTCAGCTGAAGGGGCTAGTTGAATTGATGTAATAGGATAAGAATTTGCAACTAATAGCAAGGGTTTTAGAAAAGTGGCACATTTTTATTCAGAATGGATAAATTAAGGCATGAAAAAGTTTGATGATAACTGAGCTACTAGAACAGCAGAATATCACAAAGGAAATGCATGATGACAACAATGAACAATGCGGAAGATATATTTTAAAAAATTTGCCACTACCATTTGTAAAACCTGTGATGTGCTCTTTGTGGTTTCATACACCATCAGAAACTCATGCAACTCTTTTTCCAATTGTGTGATGGTTTTCCAGGACAGATAAAAAAAAAAGGTGGGGGGGGGGGGGGTTTCAATTTCAAATTGCTTAAAAAAATTGCAAATGTAACATGGCAATATTTTAATCACAGTGCATATAGATTTCGATGAAGAAATATTATAGTCTTACTTTTCAAGAATAAAGCTAATGCCTATACTTTACTTTGGTACTTGCATCTATCAATTTTCATGCTATCAATTTTTTGGATGTATTTTTCCTTTTTTTCACTTATACATCTTTTTTTCGTGTTCCGTTGCACTGACCCATAAGTGAGAGATTACTGTGTATAGCTTTTCAGCAAATGGAATCTGGATTTTAAAAAAAATCAGGAACACAAGAAACTTCGGGAAGTATAATTATATGATTAAAAAAATTGAGGACCATAATCAACAGTGAATACTACAATTTTAATGCCTGGAACCTAAATATTTATCAGAAAAAGTTTGTTTCTTTTGGATATGACTTTCATATTGTTAATTTTGTAAATCCTGAGATATATCGTTCACATACATAGATGATAACCGGCAAATGTTTCAACGAAAAGTGACATAAAAATTCAAATTCTGATAATATGGCAGAGAATAATA
Source organism: Pholcus phalangioides (assembly GCF_987345545.1). Taxonomy (NCBI): domain Eukaryota; kingdom Metazoa; phylum Arthropoda; class Arachnida; order Araneae; family Pholcidae; genus Pholcus; species Pholcus phalangioides. The sequence goes on along the minus strand of NW_028301612.1, from coordinate 2,298,098 downwards.
ATTTACATAAATGGCATGGAAGAAAATAAAGATGTACATATTTACAAGCTCATAATGAATATATGCAATGAGGGAAAGCGGCAATAAAGGAAGTGCCCATTACTAAATGAGGAAAAAATGTTTTGCAAAAATAGTAATAAAATCAACAGCTTTCACAAATAATTGAAAAATATATCTATTATATACTTCATAATGCTATAAACAAGACTATATCCAGGCACGAATTCTGTTTCTTTTTATTTCTTACAACATTTCACTCAATTGATCTTCAAAGCTTATATAATTCAATACTTTTCTTCTTTCACCACATCCATATATGATAGGCAAAAAATTCAATAGTTTGAAAACTTATTAAATAACTAGGCGAAGGATATCGGCAAAATGAGTAATTTTATTGTATGCAAAGCCAAAAAGAAAAGAAAAATTATGTTATTTCTTTCAAAACATAGCGTGGAAAAAACTTTACACACGAATTTGTGTAGCACAGCAATATTAATTTGATAACAGCAGCGATTGCATGATAATTAATATTAAGCATGATAGCTCTTTGAATATTTCTTCAGCTGGCCAAAAAAAGATTTTTATATAAATTCAGGCTGCTCCGCATGTGATCAAAATGGCAGTATATTCCACATCAACAGATGCACCAACTAATTTAAGCATTTGAAACTTCTTTTACAATACACTGAAATATTTTTTTTAGTTCAATTTTTTCACTAAACGATATGACCAATCAAAATTCAAACATTGATTTTCATTTTGTCGCATTATCTCGTATCGCTCCCAAGTATGCACAATTCTCTATCAAGCTGTATTACCTGTACCTAAATGACAGCACCTGCACAGTGATGCAGGGGTGCAATATCCAACTCTAAACATGCTTGCATATCAGCGAAGCCGAATCAAATCTTGTCATTGCAAGGGTATGGCTTTCTTTTTTTTTTACTTTGCATTGTTGGGGAGCAAACACTTTAACCAATGGCTTTGCTTCATTCCAAAATTTGCAAATTATCAATTTAATGCATTCTCACAAGTTACGTTGAAGTTACCTACTGACACGATATATGAAGCAAATCTTTAAAAAAAATTTCTCATGAAAACTCACAATATCCCGATTTTCCATCTTCAGCCCAAAAGCCTATGATTTCCAAATTTGAATTGATGAACAGTAAGAGATATATCAACTTTATCCATCACTTCATGTGCATACAGTAAGGACAGGTGCTGTCAGTACAGGCTTTCGATAGAACTCGATGCACCAAAAAAAGCTTGAGAGCTCATCACGGTAACGCAATTCATTAATGAATGAAACCATTCATTCAAACAGGAGAAACCTCTTTCATAAAGCTTGCCTGTATGCACACCAAGTGATGGAAAAGCTTACTTCCAACATACCCTTGCAATTCCACTATCAGCGATAGATACAATGCGTGTTTACAATGCTCGAGAAAACAAAAGCAGTGAGAAAAGTTGAATTTGATGTTTCAACGATCAGTGCTGCTGCTGATATAATTTGCTAGTGCTACAGCAAATATGTGCTGTATATTAAATACATAGATACATATCATTCGTGACCTGAAAGCACCAAGATCAAAGCATCGAGGAATTTATATTTTTTTTACATATGTATCAATATAATTGAGAATAATTTATATCTACTATAGGAATTTAAGTGTAAATGTTTTTTCTTTTAAATTAATGACATTTCATATAATCAACTTTCAAATAAATATATATATTCATATATATATTTTTTCAACCAATCGTGTGTGTGTTTAATAACGACACTCATGATTGTGTGAATTTACAACGTAAGTATCTATTTGATTAGCATGCATATATCGAAGAAGTTCAGATAGATCGACCACGAAAAAACAGCATGCAGATAAGTACACACGACACAACCATGGAAATGTGGCCAGCACTTTCTTCTTCTCCTTCATCTTAGTTGCATACAAAATACCTTGCATAACATTACAATATCACTTCTCCAATATACATATATTGAAGATTTATATATATATATCATCATCATCATCATCCATGGCGAAATAATTACAGTGAATGAAACAAATGAACATCTAAATCAATATTTTTCATAACATACATGATATAAATGTCCATTTTTTTAATCTCAATCTTTACAAATAAATAAATAACACTTATCAGTTCTTTTTTTTTTTTTTTGAACAGACACGTGAAAGCTTCGGTAAAGGAAATTCGAACGAAAAATTCTTTTTTTTCTCGCTATTCTACATTATACAAAATGGAAATCTTTTCCACAAAAAACACACACGCACGCACATTTATATGTTTTCTCGAATGTCAAGAGAGTTCGAAATAGGCAGAAGCTGATGCAGGTTTCTTTTCCTCGCCTCAAAAAAACACAGATAATGCCGCAGCATAATGATTGAAAATAATAATAATAATCAAGACAATAGTTACATGAAATGGTGACTTTTTTGACAACAGCTGCTCACCAGGCTTCTTTAGGGCAAAAAAGTGTCAAAAAACTCTAACAAGGCATACGAGAAAATTAAAACGGCACAATAGGAGAGAGTGAAGGGATGCTCACACATGAAACGAATAAAATGAAGGCTTTTTTTTCACAACTAGTGGAAGAACAGTGAAGACAGTGACAAGATTAAAAATACTCTTAATATCGTTTTAAATAACACTATGACTTTAGCTTTGTTTATTAACAATCAATTTATCTGAGTTCGATGATTTTTTAACAATACAGTATGGCATTTTTTTTAATTGATTTTTTTTCATGTGAAGCATCAAGTACTAAACAGGTAGCTGTGATGAGATGGAACAAGAGTTACCAAAATGAAACACGATAGACAAAGTCTTGCATAATCTATGCATAATTGACGAACATACAAATGGGAAATTAACATTCTGAAAAAGATTTCCACAGAACCCTCCCAGTGATAATCGCTGATTTTTCATCCCTGAAATGGCAGTTCAGACGATCACGGAGGAATGTGAGTAACATTTTTGCAAGTCAACCCTTAAAAAAAAGGATAAAAGAATTTTTAAAGTTAATTTCAGTTATGCTTTATGTCCATGGTTGCCCGCTTACTGCAACATCCATAGGAGCTGCAACAAAGATCTTTGGAACTTTGCACGCAATGGTTAAATATCATTTGTTGACTTTTTAAGTAATATTAACCTTGCGATACTCTTTAGCATTATTTGATATTTTGTGTATTCAAGCATAGAAAAATTCCTAATAATACTCTAAACCAACAAATTGATTAGTACTTCACAGATGGCACTAAACTTTGCAAAATCAATATTGTTAATGAGATTTTACGTTTTCAACAAAATTTATAATTTTTAATATTCATTCAGATTGACATCTGTATGAAAATGAGATTTCAGAGAGTTTCAAATTTTTGCTTCAAAAAATTGTGCAAAAGTTAAAAAAAGTTAATCAAAAAAACATAGGTAAGTTATTGAAAAGTTCCATTACAGCAAATTAATAAGATTTTCAAGGTTATGGGAATTCCTAATCAGCCGCTCTGACTTTTTTCCTGATACCCAAAGTCAACAGCTTCCTAATTAGTTACAGAATTTTCCAAAATGCAGAAAAAAAAAAGGGAAAAGAAATCGGAAAGTTATTGCTCTTGTTCCACACGCAAAACAGCAGCTTATGCCATTTAACACTTAATGAACTTTGCATATATGCAGTTATTATTATTTTTTTACAACAATTCACAGCACCTAAACAAAAGTAGCCAAAGCTGATGGAGAAGTAGAATCGCCTTTCATTTTATTTGCACCGTACTGGCCTATGAAGGAACCATCTTCCGTAAACTTACTCTCTTCACCTTCACCATAATCCACCATACTGTCAGTCTCACTCTCTGGACCTTTAACACTACTGTTGAGGGAGGTTCTGCTGCCTGCTGCTGGCTGTTGGTTGCTTGGTCTGAAAAAAAAGCAGAATCATCAAAGTTATTTAGAACCAAGATTATGTTCCTTCCTGCCTAATAGAATGTTATTGTATCCAAAGAGATCACGAGAAGGGAAACCCAGAGACCCCGTCTCAGCATTAGACCAGTTCAGTCCTTCTGAGATTAACCAATTTACTAAATTCCAAATAATGCTGGCAATATTTATAATAATAATAAAAAAACTAAAATTTAAAGAAAATAATAATAATAATAATAAACATACGGTTTTGTGTATTCATTGAAGCCACCATCCTCTGGATAGTCAAGATCACGTCCTTGCGCCGCTTCTTTCTCATGGACAGAGTATTTTCCTCCACGATTTCTCTTGATGAGGCAGATGATGATGAGAAGAAGTAATAAGAGAGCTATCGCACACATCATTCCAATGAACCATGCTGCAGTTGCGAAATTCTCTCCCGATTCTGGTGCCTGAACCGCAGCTGAACAACGAAAATCATTATCACATAGAAATAATATAAACGTAAAACACTATGAGTACTAGAAAAACTAATACCAAAAAAGAGCTGAGTTTTTCCTATTAAATTGAAAGTACAGCATATCTGAGATAGTATTACCATATTTTCCCACATATAATCAACAATTTGCAAATTTCATAACTTTGAGGGGAAAAAAGTGTCATTGCATAGTCTACAGCGGCATATAATCTACACGTGCAAATTTCATGCGTTAATAATGAAATCCTACAGAATGGAAGGGGTTATTTGTCACACTTTTTTTAATTTTAAAAAAATGAATTTTTTTCACTCACATTTAATTGCCATCCATAAATCTTTAAAAAAAATACTTTTTACAAATAATTATTGAAATATTTATTTTTATTCAAATGTCTCAGAAAAAAAGTAGCAGACACAGCGATAAGAAATTCTGATATTCTATCGATATAATCCATGAATTAATTATATGGTAAATACAAAAAAGAAAATAGTATATGAGAAACTTTGTAAAAATAAAAATTTCAATGGCGAGCTACATAAATAAATAAATAAATTTTGCATACATTTTTTTTCCCTACATGTGTGTGTACCAACAAATGAACAAAAAGAATATTTCAGAAAATTCAATACCCACTTAAAGAATGCTATTTATGTTGCGTTTGATGATTCTGGGAGTAGGAGAATTTATTTTGTCAGCTTTATTTAATAAAGGAGTGCACCTTTATCTAATTTCTCTTATACTGACTACTAAACCACACCTCGTTCATATTCCTTAACGAAATTTTTAATGAATCTTACAAGTTGAATAGTGTCACTATCCCGGATGCAACTAGGGTCACCGATTTGGGAATTCTCATTGACGAGCGGCCTAGGTTTTGTAAACATTGTTCAGCGGTGGTCAAAAAAGAAAATAGAATGCTTGGTCTCATTTTCAAAAAGGTCTCTTCGCGTTCTCCTAAAGTCATTCTTCCGCTTTTTCGAGGATTAGTTCGTCCTGGACTGGAGTATGCTATAAGGTTTTGAAGACCATACCTACAGAGGAACATAGACTTGGTTGAAGGAGTGCAGAGAAGAGCTACGAGTGTCCTTATTGGCACACGGGGCTTGAGTTATGAAGAGAGATATCATTTTTTGAATATGTTTACATTGGATGAACGCAGGTGTCGAGGAGATATAATCAAAGTGTTCAAAACTTTCAATGGGATGGATAGGATGGACCATGAACTTTTAGTACACCGCCAATCGACTGCTTTTACAAGGGGACACCAGTATCGATTGGTGAGGGACAATGCAAGGCTATGGTATCGCAGGGAATTTTTCTCTAATAGGGTTGTTAATAAATGGAATAGCTTACCCCCGGAGGTAGTAAATTGTAACACAATTGACACCCTTAAAAAGAAATACGATAAACATGTTGGGGTAAATCGAGAAGCTATTCATTCTTAGAATAAGACAACTATAGGTATTTTTTATAGGCATTGTATAATATTTTATCATGTGTATATATATTGTTTACAATTTTTGTTAATTGCATTTTTGATTGGGTTGCTGTGTTTTTGAAATGTATGACATCCATATTTTTATGGGCATCTTTTTTTCAGCCACCTTGTTGGGCATTTTGCCTGTTGTGGCATTGTATTTGTATTTGAATGAGAACATGTTGGAATGTGCGTGTATGTGTTGCGAACCTAATGAGTTCATTTCTTAGGAATGCTTGTTGTGTGTACAAGTAGTGCTGCCATTCGTCTGACAAATTTTGAGGAAAACAACTCAGCAAGTTAAATTTTGCTTGCTGTGTCATGCATAAAATTTTAAATGTTGTAGGCTTGATTTGCTCCTTGTGGAGAGACTTTCTTCAAATGGGAGGTCGGCTAGCTCTTATACAGACTATATTAACATATGAAAATGGGATGGACTAGAAAGCATTTTACTCACCCATTCCTCCAGTTTCAATTTCTTCTACTTTACTCGGCTTCTGGAATCGTCCATCTACAGCCACAACTTTCATCTCATACAAGGAACCGAGCTCTAACCCAGTGACTAGAATTGAGTCTTGATCTTCCTCCATGGGTGTGCTTTCCCACTGTGAATCGCCTGGAAGCAGCAAAAAAGAACAATCAATACAAAAACATTTTAACGCTCAATCTTCCCAATTCATTCCTTCCAATAATGGTAAAATTTGATTTTGTTTATGTATCTGCATTATGTAATTTTATTATTGTTTTTAAAGACTTGCATCATACATAGGGGCCATTCAAGTATTATGTAAGCAAATTTTTAGCCATTTTTGACCCCCCTGCCCCCCGCCCGTAAAATTTCGTTATCAGCTCTGCCCCTATGAATCCTAATGCATATTGGTAGGATCAGAGACGTATGGGGGGGGGGGAGCATAGGGGGCTTGTGTTCCCTCTCCCACCATCAAAAATTTATATTTTTAATGCAAAATATACACTGCTGGCCACCCAAATTGCAACACCAAGAAAGACAAGAGATATCGCAACAATATTTATTTTGTAGATAACATGTTGACCAAGCATCAAATGATTAAATTTATAGACTTCTGTGAAGTGTGGTTCCTGCCAAAATCAGTAGCCAGAGTTGCCGCAATTGTTGGAGATCACCGCTGCCACACGCCTCGGCATTGATTCAAAGAGACTTTGGATGTGTTCTTGGGGTACACCAGACCAAGCAGCTTCCACGCGTTGCCAAAGTAGATGTGGTGTGGCAGCTGGGGATGTAATATGGGTCAATCGTTGAGCAACCATGGACCACATGTTTTCTATCGGCGAAAGATCCGGAGAGCGAGCTGGCTAGGGAAGCAATTCAATCTGGCGATTGACGAAGAACCTTTGGACAATGCGTTCCACGTGTGGTCGCGCATTATCCTGTTGAAATATGGCTGTGGGCAATCCCTGAATGTAAGGAAGGACAACTGGCTCCAACACTTCGGAGATGTAGCGCTGGCTTTTTAAAGTACCGGCAATGCGTACTAGAGGAGTGCGAGAGTGATATCCAATTCCGCCCCATACCATAATACCCGGTGCAGGACCAGTGTGGCGGTGCATAACGCAGCTGTTCAGCATCGTCTCTCCACGGTGTCTCCAGACTCGAATCCGACCATCGTGGTGTTGCAGACAGAAGCGTGACTCGTCAGTAAAGACAATTTCATTCCATTGTGCCGTCCACATCCTCCTTTCATCGCACCATTGGCGGCGGAGACGTCTGTGGTTCTGCGTCAAGGGTAGACGAAGCAATGGACGTCTTGCGGACAGACCACTCTGCTGTAAACGGCGTCGAATGGTACGCGCAGACACTGGATGATGCGGTACAGACTGAATGTGCTGTGCTATGGTTCGTGATGTGGCTGAGCGATCCGTCACTGCCATACGCACAATACGCCTGTCATCACGGGAAGTGGTGCACTGAGGTGGATGCGATCGAACACGTCGGTCCGTCGTACCCTCCTGCATCCAACGATCCCATATCCGCATTACAGTTGTTTGGTTTCGACTACCGATTTCCCTGAAAGATAATCCACAATCTCGGTAGGCCACTATCCTTCCTCTGTCGAACTCGGATACTTGATCAAAAGATGATCGCTGTTTTCTACGAGGCATAATTGATCGTTTTTTTGAAAAAACCACAAGAAAAACACAATTGCCGTACTTCCAATCGTCGAAATCTCCAAGCCTTAAATAGCGCTTTGAAGTGGCGCCACAGGCGCGCATGATGTGCGTCTGCGTTGAAATTCTAATCATTTGCATATCTCATCTCCGCTAATGCATGTTGTAAATTTCATATTATTTGCATGCTTCCTTCAGGGTGTTGCATTTACGGTGGCCAGCAGTGTATATATATATATATATATATATATATTTTTTTTTAATTTGAAATTCCTTTATATGTTATCATAATCACAATTTCCGTTAATTTCAATTTTATTTGAAGGCTATGAACTCAAAAAAAATTCATCTTTAATAAATTCATTGCGACCCACCCTCTAAGCCATATAATGATAAATCGTTTAAAGACCCTTGGCCCGTGGACCAAATATGACCCTGGGGGTTATCTGATGCGGCCTGACCTCTTCAAACCTAATTTTGTAAGAAATGAACTAAGCGACACATTTACAGATCGCCTAAGTGTCCCATGGTACAATTCCAGAACATTTAAGCAGCTCATGGGACATTTTCAGATCACTTAAATGATCCGGGACACAGTTCCGGAACACTTAAGCGATCCGTGACACATTTAAAAATCCCTCGCGTGACATATGACATAGTTTTAGAGCAATTACGTGGCATCCAGTGCGGTTCTACATCACTCAAGTTACCCGCAGCACATTGTCAGATTATTTAAGTGATCCGCGCCACATTTCCAGATCACTTGGATCCGCGAAACATTTAGAGCTCACTAAAGTGGCACTTATCAATAGGGGGGATGTTACTTGAAGTGCCCACGAACTATCAAAAGGTTTTTCTCGTTTTTGGCGCACCGAGTAAGATGTCATTAAGAATATTTCATATTTTCATAAATCGTGGTTGATGACGTAAGCATTATTCAAACCCCCCTCCCCCCTTGTCATCAAAAGTCAGCAAATCATAACCCCCCCCCCCCCCCCATTGATGATAACATAATACTTGAACGGCCTCATATGAGTGAATAAAATTTGAAACAGTTTACTGAAATGTGCTACTATTGGAATAGATGGAAGGAAAGTTCACAGATATATAGACTACTACTTTGTCACACACCCATTCTGGTCATATTGTCATACAGCAATTGACTATTAATTGAGTTGGGTCGGATATGAAGGCGCCATCTATCAGTGGTTGCCTCAGGTTCGGTAGGTAAAAGAACTTGTTACTCATGTCCTTCTTCAGGATTGAATCCGCAGACCTGACAGCAACCTTCATGGTGGTAGACGAGCATCTTACCATTTTTTCTTTCAAATCAAATACAACTCTGGTCTATCACAATGGGCAATTTACTACAGCGTCAGTTGTGCCAGAAGTGTGAATGTGTGTACTTAACAGTCTGAGTGTATATATATGGTGTCTCATGTCTCTGACTTTTAAGTGCTGCCATCTATATTTCAGAATAAAAGTGTAATGTTTGAATATTTCTACCATTGCTCTTTGTGGAAAGACTTTCTAACTGGGAGATCGGCTCACATTCGCACCTGGAAGATAGGAACCACAGAAAACCAGCTTTAGCCAGCCGGTGGGGTTCAAATCCAGGTCCTTGCGATGTGAGTTCATAACTATGACCACTCGACTGTGCATTGAAAAACTCAGGCACAGAGAGACTTTACAGATAAGTTTTATGTTTATCCCAGTTACCTTTTTTCCTGTACTGCACATAGAAGTGGCTTCCAGGATGACCTTCAACCGCTGGAACCCAAGTGACACGAACACCAGCTTTCCCATCAGTATCTGGCAGGTGAGACCATACGAAATCTGGTTCATCCGGAGCTGGAATATATATATATATATATATATAATTTGAAAAAAAAAATATATATATATACACATGAGTTATATGTCAATTGATATAAAAACTATTTGATGATGAAATTAATTCGTGTAATTTCTTACCTCTTTCAGCTTGTTCGCTTGTTTCAACTTCAATGAAGTAAGGGTCACCTTCCCCTTTGCTGGTCGTAGCATGGATTGTAAGCCTGTACTTGGTTTTTGCTTTCAGTCCTGAAAGTTTTGTTCTAGTTTCTCTAGGGTCAGTGATTGATGGCTCCCGTTTCTGAGTCTCACCCAGATCAGTTCCATTCACTGTGAATTAAAAACAGGAACATTAACTAATAATTAAAAACAAAATTGTTCTCCCATAAATACTAGTAATTACATATAGGGCTATCATGATTTAAAAATTTATTTTACAACCATTTACCTTCATTATAATATATTGTGTAACCAGTTAATATTCCGTTTGGCTCGAGTGGTCGTTTCCATATCAGATAGAGTGCACTAGACCCCAGTGGAATCGCATCAAAATTTGCAACGGCTCCAGGAGCTGATAAAATAGTAAAAAAGAGCAATTGAAAAAAAAAGTTCAAAACTCAATTGTGCAAATTCAACTCAATTCACACAAATGCTTAATGCTTAACATACTTATGAAAATCGATTTCAGCATTAATAAAAAAATGGACAAGCTTGAAACTAAACCAATCATGGTTTTTGAAAAACCAATCAATATATTCAACTCACTTCCTTCTGGAGTAGTAAATTCAATTACATCAGAGGCAGGTCCGTTGTACATGTCATTATAAGCTAAAACACGAACTAAGTTTCGTGAGAACGGTCGGAATATGGTAACTAGAGCCTGCGTTACATTGGCTTTGACGATTTCCTCTCGCAGACGTTCTTCTCCCTCATCAACTGTCCATGTTTGAATCTAACATGACAAATTGTGGTTAGTTAGACAAATATTATGGAAAACAAGCAATTATTGAATGGATGTTACTCCATTTTCGAATTGATACTTTTGAAATATACAGGCAGACTTTGTTTTTAACAAAAAAAAAAAAAAAAAGATTCACAAAACTTATCAAATCATAAGAAAACAAAAAATAACATATTTTTAAATATTTGGTGGGATACCCTATGACTTTAATTTTTGCATTTCATCTGTGGGGCCCACATTGGGTCCACCAAATCAGTCACAGTTTTAGAAGATATTTCCTTTCCATTCTCGCTGCAAAAACTGAACTGAAATTTTGCATCCAGATTAGAAAATTTCAAAGCTTCATGGTGTTGTTCAAGCACTCACCATCGATTTTGCATCGAGTTTAGATCAGGTGACCATTCTAGAATTCTTATTTTGTTGGCAGTAGACCCCGACTTGACAGATTCAGCTGTGTGATTCGGACTAATGTCTTGTTGGGAAAAAAACCAACCTTGAAGCATTTGAGCTCTCTCATATACTTTATAACCAATATACGAAAAGTATATTGGTTATTTGCACTATAGGACCAGAACCTGATGATAAAAAGCAGGGCTAGCATTTAACTAGGAAGCTGATATCTCCAATTGAATTGCTGGTTTACTGGTTGTCTCATGTATCATTGTTCACTTTATTCAAACATTTGGAACTTGAACTCTTCACTCCAAAGAATCTTTGCCCATTGTTTGGGATTCAAATTTTGATGCTTCTGCGCAGAATGAAGTTGAGCCTTGCCTTTCTTTTCTTAACAGAAATGAAAGGCTTTTTTAAGGGTCTCCGATCAAAATGAGGAACTTCATATAAATGTCGTTTGATTGTCGAGACACAGAGAGAAACTCCATAACTGGTTTGGAATTCTTGGTTTATCTCTGCTGCACTCTTCCTCACATTCCTTACTGAATGTTGTTTTATTAAGTGGCTGATTCTGGAAGAAGTTTTTCTTTGTCAATCAGAACCTTTCTGTTCACCTCACCATATTGTCGATTTTTGAACACTTCAAAGTTTAGAAATAGAATTGTAGCTTTGTCCATCTTGGTTAAGTTTCACAATCAGTTTGTTTGTTTCCAGAAAAATGTGTCTTTTACAAAGCATTTTCGTTACTTTCAAAAAATTGCGAGGAAAACAGTTTCGAATTCTTTTTTCCAGAAACAGGAAAAATTTATGCTGTCCGCCTTTTGTCTTAACTTTGAATGAATTCTTTTCAGAAGCAGCATATTATATACCCTTTCTCTTCCAATAAAATTTACTCTGTCGAGAAAGAGTTACGTAGATAGACATCATACAACGTAATAATTGCCATTTGCATTTTATTGTTACATTTTTTTAAACACAACTCTATATCTTCGAGTGTAAGTACTGAAAGTGCCAGATATTATTAATTGTTGCCTCAGCTGTTTTTCCTGATCTAGATGTAAGATAGAGACGTCAAATGTAACCATAAAAGCAAAGATTAAATACTCACTTTGTACCCTCTGAAATGACCCCGAACTGATTCAGGAGAAACAGGGCTCCATGAAAACATGGCAGATCTTGCATCTTGCACATACAAGCGGGTGAAGTTTTTGGGTGCTTCTAAGGGCACTAAAACAGGAAGAAAAGGTTTTTTTAATAACAAAAAGACATGCTAATAATGGCAGAAAAAACAATAATAATGAGTTTGATATACATACCATCTTCACCAGAATAGCCTATTATCTCAGTTGCAGCTGTATGCGCCTGACCCCTTTCATTATGAGCTTCCACCTTGATTCTGTATGGCTTGAATGTTGGTTGTTCAGGTATGATCAGCTTGTTCTGTTCCCAATCGTGTATTTCTTCGATTTCCCAATTCGCTTGAGGTATGTCTTCTCTCTTCCAAAACACTTTGTAGAAGAAGCCTGGTGCATTCTGTTCAATCATTGGCATAGCCTTCGAAATTTTATCATCAAAAGAACATGAATGATAATGATATGAAACTCTCGAATAATTCAGATTTAACACATGATATTATGATAATGAAATCAGTAATAAACTAAACACACAAGTGGTATGTTAATCCCAAGACAAGAGGATTGCAGCTCAAACATAATACCGGAAGACTTCAATATATCGATACCACTCAAATCAATAATATACATTAAAAAATATTCTATCTACAATGATGAATTGCTATTTGCTGTGTTGAACACAAAACCAAAGTGGTGTTGAAGAGCAAGTATAGCAATTAATGAAAAATATTTCCTTCATAATTTAAAACATGAACATACATTTATTAGTTGATTAAAAATACAAAAGCTACAAGAAAAGTACACAACAAGTATATCACATTGGCGAGTAACCAAAAAATGAGCCCCACCCTTCCTGTATCTATGCTCCTTCTTAATGAAGGATTTATGGTAAGGACAGTGCCATCTTGTGATGAACGTGGTCATCACATGTGATGGAATCACATCCATCATTAGGTAATTCAGTTTGTCTGAAGCTAAGACTATTCTGTCAAAATAGGTACGTTGAGACAAAGTAGCATGGGGGTGCATACGTCACATGCTTGGAATGTCGATTGGTTGGAATAGTCGTCATAATCTGTTGGGCTGATGTTGAAGAAACTTCAATATCCTGCCAGTTCAGGTACTGGTCATTGAGGATAAAAACTGGTTTCAGTCGATCAACTCAAATGATAGACTCCTTGTTCTTGACACGTAGGCTACAGGAAAGAATTTTTCAGATTACAACATCACTTTGAAGGGACCTTTGTAAGTTGGTTGCAGAGGACAGAGGACTGTACAAATACATGTGTGCAAATTATCAAGGCCTGCAAGAAGTAAGTCGAAATTGGCTCGATTGTATTTCCAATTTGTGTGTGTGTGTGGGGGGGGGGGGGACCAAAGTGATAGAACAGATTTAGCCATCTTTTTCCCCTTTTTCGGACATTTTCTCACATTTCAGGGAGGGGGGGGCACCAGACCCCCAAGTTTCTGTCGAGAAATAATAAATCCCTGAATCTCCCAAATGAGAGAGAAATACACATATTCAGAGCAAGAGAGGTTAACATATACCATCACAATGAGTGGATGATGAAAATACAAAATGTGAGGGAAAAATATGTATCGATCATAAGATATGTTGAAATGCAATCAAAATGAGTGAGTGATAGAAAAACAGAAACTGAAATAAACTCACCGTCCAGGTGATGACTAGATTATCCTTTTCGGTTCCTTTGCCAACAACTTTGTCTGGATTCTTATAAGGCACATCCTCTGGTGTGGCACATACGTCTGAATGATTACTGGGCAAACTTGGTCCTATTTTGTTTGTGGCCAAAATGCGGAATGTATAATTTGCCCAAGGAGTCATTGACACCTAATAAAGGAGTAAATGTTATTAGTTTTCTGCTTTAAACCTGAATGCAAAAATATGCCATATTTATGCGAATACCATCTGTGATGATTGGTGAGTATGAAGCTTTGGACATGAAAATTCTTTCATTTTCCTCTGTGGAACAGAAAATTACACGGGTAAAACACCTTTCATCACTATGTCTTAAAATCAAACTCCTAGTTTTCTCTAATAGTTTTAACCGCCTTCTACTCTCAACATGAGTCCCTGAGATAGTATACATTTGTATTTTTCTACAAATGAGAAAAATTTTTATTGCATACATTATGTATGTGTGTAAATTATACATGCATCCATACTTTTTAAATATACCCAGCAATTTAAATTTCGGTCATAACAGTGGTTTTTTACTGTCTGTAGGGGAATTCAGGTGCCTGACGAAAGATCAATAACAGTGAATATAGAAGTCTTACTGAATGATTGTAAAGTCCATGATTTAAAAAAAAAAGTCAATTTGTGATAAGTCGAACTTTGATAACTCAAATATCTGTTTAAGTCAAAGTTTTCACTTAGCCTCAGAACTTTTACTATATTTTAGAGTTAAAATTTTCACTTAACAAGAAGTTTTCTGGAATGAGAGAAATTTACAAAATAACATTTAGAAATATCGTTAAAAACAGAATTTATATATAGCATTTAGCAATAGAATTTACGAGATACATTCTGGGAATTAGTTTGTCTGCCTGCACAAAGTGAATGACTTTCTCATGAAAGAAGGACAAAAAAGACAGAAACAGTCAAAAATAACTGCATTTTTTGGCAGAAAATAATCTTGTATACATACATTTTATTAATAATTCATTTTATTTATACGAGTATCATGTGTATGCGTCCATTTCCATAATACAGTATGCAGGCTACATCTAGTTTATTACTAAATATTATCATTCAATAGTTAAATATGATTAAATTAGAATAACTTTTTGAATTTTTCATCTCCAGTAGTTTGACATGTTTTACTAATACGATAATGATAAATAGTCCTGTTAATTGAATAAATCTTTCTTTTTCCTCATTCTGAAATCAGAATTTCCGGTAAGTTGATCTATCAATAACTAACATATATATACGTTTTTTGTCGCTGCATTGCTAACAGGATGATTCAGAATGAGGAAGAAACTTTAAGGAGTGATAGAACATATCTAAATAAGCAAGCAATTTTCATTATACAATGCATGGTCACAGTACAAGCAGTAGAAAAAAGCAAGACATAGTAAACAGCACACATTAACAAATACACCAGACAAAGTTTGGATTTTGATGGCAGCAAAAATAATAATTGTAACAAGGTCTTCATTGAAATTGATGAGATCATCAAGAGTCGATAAGACTAGAGGAAAGAAGACTTTCATCTTTTGTCCCACAGGAAAAGTATATGGGCATCTATTTTTCAGTCACCTCATTAGGCATTTTGCCTGTTGTGTTTGTATTTGTATGTCTGGAAAGAAGACGTAGGTCAATCTTGCCAGTCACGCTGTGAAAAATTAAAGTAGTGCCATCGAGCAGTTCACTACTTGCATTACAACTATGTAAGACAGAAATTGCTTGTTTAGATTCTTCTATTTCTGTTTAGAATTTTGCCTATGCGTCATCATGTATACAGGAGAGATATACAAAAAAAAAATTACCTTGAATCGTGTGTCAGGAGCTGGAATGTTAACAAAAGCATCATCCCATGTATCTGGGGTGAAACTTGTATTGTACTGAATAGTATAACTTAATATAGGTGCTCGTCTGTCCCCCATCGGCCTCCATTCCACCATAGCCGTTAGCTTATCACAAGTCACACCAACTATTTCTGGAGGATTTGGCACATCTGCATATCAATAAAAAAAAATTATATAAACTTCAGCATCAATCATGTGCAATCAATGAGCTAGAGCATGAATGAATTGATATCATGAAAACGTGAGACTGGCGATGTTTTCGATGATTCACATGTCAACTAACCTTGAACAATCAAAGTTGCAGTTGCCTCATCCTGGTCCAGTTCTGTTTTAGCAACACAGGTGTACACTCCAGAATCACTTTCTGCCGTTTTGGTGATTGTCAGAGAATTATCTGCTGCTTGCACTGCTCTTTGATTTAGGTCAGAATCGACAGGCCTGCCATCAAAAAGCCACTCTATTGTCAAAACCAAAGTTTCATCATATTCTGCTTTACAGCGGAAAGTTGCAGATTTGCCAGCAGCTACTTCAAAGTTCTCGGGTGGCTGTGCAATTTTCGTCTTTTCTAAAATATGATAGTGATCAAACAATCAGATAAAAATTTTTGATAGGAAGAATGAGATCAGTTTTGAAGAAGTGGAACTTTACATTAAATAAATGCAATATTAACAAATATATACGGCAGAGTTTCGCCACTCGTGTAGTCAAGATGCCAAGACTTTGTATATAAACTGATCGTTGCTGTGTTTCAATGCTTTTTCTTCGCACAACCTTCTTTATCCGTTGTAAGCCACAAGCTGGTGTTTGCGTTATGTAGCTAGTAACATTTAATGTGTAATATGTTTTGTTGTAGTTTTTCACATTTACAATCGTTAATAAATTTTAATTAATCAACCTTCAGAGTAGTCCATTTTTGAGAAGCATAATTTTTAGTTAAGGTGTCAGATAGCGAATAAGCATGGTGGCCGCTGTGGTGGTCGAGTGGTTATAGTGACGGACTCGTGATGCGAGGATCCGGGTTCGAACCCCACAGTGGTGGTCGGCTGAAGTTGGTTTTCTGTGGTTCCCAACTTCAAGGCGCAAATGCGAGCC
This sequence comes from Pholcus phalangioides, assembly GCF_987345545.1. Classification (NCBI taxonomy): domain Eukaryota; kingdom Metazoa; phylum Arthropoda; class Arachnida; order Araneae; family Pholcidae; genus Pholcus; species Pholcus phalangioides. Next base: position 2,281,088 of record NW_028301612.1, on the reverse strand, counting down.
GATCTCCCCGTTAAAAAGTCTCGCCACAGAGAGCAACAGTCCTACAACGATAAATCATTCAATCATAACACTTCACTCATAGTTAGAAAAACTAGTGGCAGATGGCAGCACTACACATAACAAGCATTACAGAGAAACAACAAAACTTCACGTCAGGTTTCACTACACGTACACGCACATTCCCGCATATACCGATTCGTTGGGGGGTTCCGCGGGGGGAGGGGGTGTGGGCGGGGTGCATGTGTGGTGTAGTAGTAGTAGGTAGGGCCTCCAAAAAATGGCTCGGGGATCCATGATGTTCTTAAGTCAGCCACCTCGTTGGGCAATTTGCCTGTTGTGGCGTTGTATTTGTATTTGTATCATCAGTCACAAAATATACACTATGGTCAGGGCCCCAACTAGATGCTTGGTTAGCCGGGGCAAGCATACATTTCGCCTCCCACCTTGTAATGTTGAAAGAGAGGTAAAAGGGTATAATTTTCACCCCCCCCCACCTCTGGTCCAGCACACCGAACCACGACCACCTAGATAACCGGCCTCTGCACATGTAATCAGGAATGCTGTGACATCAGCAAGAGTAGTGCTATCGTTCCTCCATGACCCTACTCAGCGAAGCACGATTGAATGTGTTTGTTTGTTCTTCATCTCTGCTTCGTACGTGTTTTTATAATTTTATTTTAACTCTCAGTTTTTTCGAATTTGTATTTTTATATATTTCTGATGCCATTCACGATAGTCGTGCCGAATTATAAATTAAATTGAAGGAATGATCCAAAAGTCGCCGTGCTCAGATGCCGAGAAATAGCATGCCATCGAAAGGTTTTCAAAATTACCAGCAATAGTAAGGTAAGAACGTTCTTGTATTATTTAATAAAATTTTCTTGAATTTTTCTGGTTATAAGAGCATTAGTCCACCAGTTTTATGATAACGTTGAAGGCTATTCCATGTCGAAAGTGCAAAATCGCTGATTTTTTTATGATATAATATATATCAATATGGTATATAATATATTTTTTTCCGTAACAACAAACTTCGATACAAATGAAAGTTTATTTAATTTTTTTTCTGTTGCTGTTTTATTAATTTAACTCCAATAATTAAAAACTGATCATTGTTCAAAATTGAACAGATGAGGTACAGCATTTGTGTTTAGATTACATGTTTCACATATTACTCAATTTTTTGTCCATTTGAAAAAATTTTCTTATTTTATCTTTACATAATTTTAAAGAGTTAACATTAGTTCAATTTCTTACTGGCAATGAATTCAATGAAAATTAGGCATGCATTAATAACGTAGAATTGTTCACCTTGGGAATTTTTTTTTCCTTTCTTAATGTCTAATTTTTTTTAAAGAACTTAATCATTATGAAAATTTTTCACATACTTTCAACATTGTGAATATTATAAAACAGTTTTAATTTTTTATGCTTAGATATTTTTAAAAATATTTTTTAGAAAACTTATTGTTTCAAGATGTACCTACAAGTAGAAAATCTTGTGATAGTAGAGAGAGAATAAATTTATAATCATAATAAAATTATATTATTTTCAAAATAAACTGATTTAACGCCATAAATTTTTATAAGGGCTCTTTTCTCTCATCTTACAGGTATTGAAACCACATTTCAGGCCAGATTCTCAACAAGCTATTTATGAACCCTGAGGAAGCGTTACTGATTTCATATCTGCTCAGCACGAAACACGGTCATGATTCAACGACATCTATCCTCCATCAATGAATTCAACAAGCTTCCTGATCGGCAAATCTACGGGTACAGTAAGGTCTCGAGAAACTGTCTCAATGATGTACCACTGTTGAATCACTTCGACCATTGGTGATGCCTTTCAAAGATCAAGTGTTATACTCTGACAGTTTGCTAGACTTCTGCCACTCTGCCAGAGATAGTTGTGTAGTCACACTATGAAGACTTCCAAGAGCCTTTAGAAGCAGACTTAAGAATTAGGTTCCCTTGTAACTTTGCACGTATAATTACAACAATTATTACAGAGCAGGAGTATGTTCATGATTGCTAAGTTGCCAGAGAGTTGCTCCTTTCATATCCATCAAGACAGGTCACAAATTTTTTTACTTATGGTCAATTCAGATGGTTCTTCCATGTAATTTTGTACACTGGGACTCTTGTGTTTCACCATTCCACACTTCAAAACAAGCCAGAGAGAAAAAGAATATGAAACCGGTAGGAGTATTTGAAATGTGTAAACAACAAGTTTATATAGTATTTAATATAATGAACTTCCTTGATATTTGAGATTATTGGGCACTAGTAAATAACAAAGACAATGGTATGTTTCTTCATATAGTAGATTCCCAATCCAAAGATGATGAAATCATCTGTTGCTAGTGACAATGATTTAAATGTTTCTGCTAGTAGAGGTAATTTGGAAGGTATGTAGCATATCCTTAAATCACCACTAACATCAATTAACTCCATGTCGCGTAAGAATAGCACATGAAATAACATGCAATTTATTGATTGAAAGGGAAATTTTTTTATCAGAAAGATGCGAAAAGCATTTATGGATAACACTATGAGGTCTCGTATATGAGTGTATGTTTTATTACTGATGCATTCTCAAATACTTTCTATAAAAAAAATGACTTGTGAGGAATTTGAAACACAAAGGAAAAAATTCCAAGTGAAAGGTAATAGAAAAATGCAAAACTCTCTAAATATTCGAAGAGGTCACCAACGATAAAGAATAAGGAATTTCTAATGGTTTTTGAAAATTTTCAAATTTTGAGTGAGGAACTCTGTTTCAGAGTAAGAAAAATCTTGACACCCCCCCCCCCCCCTTTTGCTTGAATCATAGCTTTGCCTTTATCATCGTTGGTTTCTTTTTCAATTATGCCTATCAGGCAAATAATTATTACTTGTTCATACTTTCCACAAAGGGCTTTTTTTTTTTTTTAATATGGTGCAGGTATAATTCGAAACAGCCTGCTATAACATAAAAATGATAAAAGCATAATCGTTAAATGTGAACATGTCTTCATGTAACATTACTGTGATTTGGAAAGGAGACATCAACCTCCAAATTTATTCATTAACTTTTTTTTCTTGTATCTCAAAATAAGTATTTTGAAGTGTTAAATTACAATACAGTGCAACCTCGATAACTTATTTTTTATTATTTATATGGTTGCCACAATATTCGATTCATTGGGGAAAATATTTCAACTTGACACATGAGCACCATATCCCACTTAAGTTGACTATGATTTAAACTGCATTACCATAACTCGTACTCAGAAATCGCCCATGCGTTGATCACAAAATTTTGCGACATTACTCTCGTGTGAGGAAAATTGTATTTTTCATTGTTTCTGCTATTTGTTGATTAATATACATCAAATTCTCTCTACTCCTTTCAGTAAGGTTACTTCCAGTTAGTTCTCTGTTTGGAACCTGAAAACTCAACCCGTTTAATATGAAAGACACAGGTGTGAGTGATTTTTGAAATTTTTGAGTATGAGACACGACACGAGAAAGCTAAATTGATGTGTTTTAAATGAGCGGAGGAAATTCATCTGTTTTGGTCCATTGCAATGTGCTCATTCAAAAATAACATCTTCCAACAATCAAAATATATGCCCCTTCCATCTAAAATTTGAAATTATTCCCAATACGAAAACTTTTCGTAGGAAATTGCAGATAAGAACATTTGTTTTTATGAATCTGTGAATGATATCTAGAATTGTGTGTGTGTGTTCAACAATATACATACATAAAAAAAATTTAAAAATTGTTTAAAGGAAAATGAAATAAAGTTCGCTAACTTGACATCTGCTTACATCAACATAATTATTTTTCGATAGCCTTTGGGTTTCAAGTTATTGGGGTTCCATAGTATGTTACTTGGTACACGCCACAGATGATCACAAAAAATATATTTTTAACTGTACTGTTTACTCATAACCACCAACTTACATTCAAATCAAATTTCCATATTTTTGAAATCAATATATCTGAAATTACTGAAAATCATTGAAATCAAATTATTGAAATCATTTATCAAATGTGTATTTTTGAATTTATTTCATGTGTGGACAGATTTGTTTTTCTTACATCAATGAAAGGATTTTATATTCATGTAAAATAAAGTTGTCAACATTTTTCGAAAAATGTAAATAAACTTTTCCAATTTGACATTATTATGGTGTCTTTTATTGCTATCAAATAACATTTAGAAGTAAAAAAGATACAAGGCTTTTTTTTTTCTCATTTATCTGTTCAAAAATCAGAAGTTTTCAAGATATTTCTGCAAAGGTTGAATTTTAGGAACACTCAATTTTTTTAAAAAAGTCTCATACTTATAGAAATATTTGTACAGAATGATTGGTTTTTTTTTTGTTTTTTTTTCAAATAGAAAAAAAATTAAGAAATTAAGATGACTTTTTACAATGTGTGTGTGAAGATCTGTGAAATCATTGTTTAATTGAAAAAAAAAAGTGAATTGTGCAGTGCATAACTGATGGGAAAGGGCAAACAAATTTTTTTAAAATGAGTCTAATGTGTTTATTGTTGAAAAATATCGATGTCTTTTAAGAAAATTTTCTGACTGGTTACGTTATTCAAATTCTTCAGGGAGAAAGAACTTCAAAAAATATTGTCACCGTATCTGATCAGATCGTTAGGCTTAAGGAGGTGGAGGTTTAGCAGTACTTCCAGTGACGTCACAATGCTACGCAAAGGCCGGTTATATAGGAGGTCGTGACCGAACCCAATTGCTCCCCCCCCCCCCAGTTGCCGTCCTGACTATGGTAAATCCATAAAAAGGTAGAGATATCAATGAAAAGATTAAATGAAACTATGCGAAAGATTGAGAAATAGAGAAGAGAGAAATTGAGAGACGCCTAAGAAATCTTGTGGGTGTGGATAGGTGAGTAAAAATAGCTATGTGTCATGCTTATCAGATACTATGCATATCATTCAGTTTTACTACAGAATAAAATCTTGTGCAGACCATAAAGTTTAGAACATTATAACCTATTAATTGTGAACATTGTGACATATTAATTTAACTATTTACCTTTTACTTCCAGCTTGCCCATGGCTTCAGTATCTCCAAATTTATTTATGGCATAACAGGTATAGTCTCCAGCATCTTTCACAGCTACATTCATGATTTCAAGGTCTCCATTATCTTGAATCTACAATGAGGGCAGATATCCATTAAATGTATGATTTAGTCGTCAACAATAAATTAGAAATTTGAGAAAAGACAACAAATTTCAATTTTATGATTTTACTGAATACAAACTAAAACAAAAAACAAAAAAAAATTATGCTTACAGGGTTTGATAAAATGATAAAAGAACGATTTTCCTGAAACATGCAACCCACCCAGGCCGTCATTTTGGGGGGTCGGAGGGGGGGCTTTAGAAAATACACTGAAAATGGTGTGTATATATATACAGGGTGATTATAAAAAAACTATCCCGACATATGGGCCCCTAACTATCATACCATTCACAGAAACTGAATGAAATTTTGACATAAGGTATTTTGATGTAGACGCTCAAGAATGATATGGAAAACAACAGTGTCACTCTAACAGTTACGGTCACAGTGAGAAAATTTCGAAAATATCAAATGGCAACACCAAGTTTTTTTGTATTGGAATGTGATCTCCATTGTGAAAAACCCTAAATAGCGTTCGAACGGCAACTGTAGCATGAAAATCACCGGCGGTAGATAGGCTAAAAGTGAGGACAACCAATAAGGACAGAGAAGCAGCATAAAATGAAGCATTTTATTGTGTTTCACAAATTTTACACATGACCTTGTGGAGGACTAATCAGGCTGGGATCCCAGCCGAAGAAACGGTGTGACGAATGAAACGAACATTAATGCTCTGGTGCACGGCAAAGTCCTTTTTCCTTGCCTAGCTCCGGGGATTTTCGTGCTACAGGTGCCATTCCAACGCTATTTAGTGTTTTTCAGTATAGAGATCGCATTCCAATACAAAAAACTTGGTGTTGCCATTTGATATTTTCGAAATTTTCTCACTGTAACCGTAACTGTTAGAGTGACACTGTTGTTTTCCATATCATTCTTGAGCGCATACCTCAAAATACCTTATGCCAAAATTTCATTCAGTTTCTGTGAATGGTATGATAGTTAGGGGCCCATATGTCGGGATAGTTTTTTATAATCACCCCGTATTTTATATATATATATATAAAAACAGAGGCGGGCTTAAGTATTTTGCAACCCAGTGTGAAAGCAAAAACAGCTTTGCAGCCCTCTAAAATGACCTTTCCCAACTACCCAGTAACCATGGTGTACGCCTGGCTCACCTTTGCACGTTAAGTAACTGCTTCGCAGTTTAATAATGATTATAAAACTACTATCTCATGGTCATAAAAAACATTTGAGAAAGCCATTCGACAATAAATTTGAACAATAGTACTCACTGACCAGCAAAATAAATTTCAGGTGTGCCTGGGGGCAGTGGCGGATCATGATTTTGGGAGGCCCCAGGCGCAACCTGATCTGGAGGCCCCCCTATCAGGGACGGATTAAAGGTAGGGGCTGTCACGACCCCCCCCCCCCCCCCCCGAGATCAGAAAAATTAAATGGAAAGAAAAATGTTTTCTACGTTTTTGACTGAATAACAAACCAAGAAAATAAATTTGCTTAAAAAAAGGGGAAAATTCAGAATTTTTTCCAAAAGAAATCAGAACCGTCCTGAAAAATTGAACACATGGTCACAACCACCGCCCCCACCCACAAATTTGCGTTTATCCACCACTGCACCCTTTTGGCCCTAATAAGAACGAGATGGTTCACTAAAATGAACAATATTATGAAAAATCATAACTTTTTTTTTTATTTTTGCATCACCAAAACCATAAACACAAAAATAAGATAAGGAAATATAATGATATTCTCTGGTACTAGATGAAAAATAATCACACTCCCATTAAAAAAAAAAAATCACAGTAAAATTCTGCATCATATTTTTAGTAATCTAAGATGTCCGTCCTGGTGCCTTCAGCCACACGGCAAAAATGGAGATCCGTCATAGTTTTAGTAATTTAATATTACTGATTAATAAAGATTTGATAATATCTCAAATATAATATATTTGATTTGATATAAAGATACTGATAATATTTAATAGAAAAACATTTCTTCAATAGAGGGAATAGAGGGAAGAAATTATATCGGAGTAAATATAAGAATTATATTTTTAATGGAAGAAATTATTTCAGAATGAATTAAAATTATTGTCAATGAAAGAAATTATTAAAAAAAATTTTTTTAGAAATTATTATTTTTATTTGTTTATTCTATTTTATTTTTACTATTATTATATTGATTATTATTATTTTCTCTTTCAGCCACCTCGTTGGGCACTCTGCCTGTTGTGGCCTTTGCCTTTGCATTATTTGTATTCAGAGTGAATAAAAATCTTCTATATTATGCCCCCCCCCCGTTTCGTTTAATAACGTAAAATGCCACAGTATAACATTGTGGCCCGCGTACTTTATAAAATGTTTCAATATGGCCTGCTATGCCTCAAAGGTTGAAGACCCCTGCAGTAGACTCTCGCTAATCCGGTACGTATTACACCACGGTGTGCCAGATTTTACCAAAATTGCTGGATTAACTTTGAAGAAACCCATTGAAATAATATATGAAATTTCGTGCAAAGACATAGTCAGGACTTGATCAGCAATTAAGAAATATTAGAACGTGTTAAGGGGGTTAGGGCATCAGGAGAAAAGTGACACCACACCACCTAAATATGCTGGACTACTGGACGTGCTGGATTAGAGCACGACCGAATTCTCGAGAGACTACTGTAGTTGAATTGAAATGCTCAAATAAAAATTTATCAGATAATTTATATATTTTTAGTTTTGCTTACCGTTATTTTTGGAGATTCTGCAATCTAAATCCTAAAGGAAATCTTGAGGATCGGCATGAAAATTTTTTTCATTACAATAACACACATTACAATTACATTAACAATAAACACTTTTCGGTCTGACACAAAGATGTTGTCTACCCAAGCCTCCTTGACCAATCCAAAAATGTAGCTCTTTTTTTTAGAAAGAAGGAAAAGAAACCCCCTTGATTTTTTTCAGCCGGGGAGGGAGTGTTAAAAGAGCAACAGAAAAATCACGTGATTCAGAATGCATGTCATTCAGCATTCATTTCAAACCCCACTTTTCTTTTGTCATATGGTCGTATGGTTCCAGTCATAGATTGCAAATGTATATGTTGTTTGAACCAGCTTATAGTATTTCATTCAAACAAGTGGGAGACAAAATCACAATAAGAGCTCTACTACATTCATTTTAATTAGTACGACTGTCTCTTCCTGTCGATGTCGCCGCTTGCCGATAGCCATCTTGCCATCCATTATACTGTATACAAAAGCTTACACCAAAGCTGTCGTATTATCGGCGCCCATAAAAGCATTTAATACTGTGGAATGAGACATCTGTTTATGCCTTCACTACAATTTTCATTTCGGACAGACATTAGGACCTGCTGTTCTCATCCCTCCTCCTGCTTGTGCCCTTATAGGGAAATACTGTTTGAAAATGACCCTCCCTGAATGATCGCTTTACAATGTCTCTTCTTTCTTTGTCGGGGAAGAACTGGCCCTTGAGAGCTGCGTCTTGTAAATTGTTCTTTTCTTTCAGTTCCCGTTTTTCTTCCATAACTCATACGTACAGTATACAAAAAATAACAAAAATAAAAAATAAAAAAAAATTGTGGTTGAAAAAAAAAAGGGAGAGCAGATACTGTACTTAGTTCAAGAGATTTGTTGATGCGCATGTAAATTCATATGTAGGATGAAGCACACAACTATTTGGAGGCCCCCCGCTCTGCCGAGGCCCCAGGCGCGCGCCTCATGCGCCTGTGCGGTAATCCGCCACTGCCTGGGGGCACACCTGAATTAAAGGTTGTGACTGTCAGGCTAGAGAACCGATTATCCACCCAGGGCCACAACTAGATAGTCTTTCAGTCTGGCAATCATGAACAATGCCTCCCTTGTGTAATTTTGAATAATTTAAAAAGAATTTAGCGTTTCTATCTGGTCCAGCACCCGAAGTACTAGATCTATCTGCATCCCTCTTTGAGCTTGGCAAGGAGGAGGGGGTTCTGTGGAAACCTTAGGCCAGAGTCTGAATTTTAGAGTTCTTGGACAGAATTTTAAGCTATTTGCTTTGTTAAAAATGCTCACGTCGAAATGTAATCAAAGTATTTTTAGTCCGTTTTGCGGTACTAAAACTTAGCGGCCTGGTGTGCCTGCACCCTTCACAAAAGAAAAAGTTGAAATGACGACCAAAAGTAAAAAAATTTGAACCTCCTTTACCCCATTTATGCTTACACTTACATAATACTCAAAAGGCACCTGAGAAATCTTATAGGTGTAGATAAATGATAGCTATGTATTGCACTTATCAGATACAGGCGTCCCACTCAAAAAATTAGAAAAAGTAGGTTGAGATATGATCGAAGTGTTCAAAATTTTCAATGGGATGGATAGGATGGACCATGAACTTTTAGTACACCACCAATCGACTGCTTTTACAAGGGGACACTAGTATCGATTGGTGAGGGACAATGCAAGGCTATGGTGTCGCAGGGAATTTTTCTCTAATAGGGTTGTTAATAAATGGAATAGCTTACCCCCAGAGGTAATAAATTGTAACACAATTGACACGTTTAAAAAGAAATACGATAAACCTGTTGAGGTAAATTGAGAAGCTATCCATTCTTAGAATAAGACAACCATAAGTATTTTTTATGGACATTGTATAATATTTTATCATGTGTATATATTGTTTACAATTTTTGTTAATTGCATTTTTGATTGGGTTGCTATATTTTTGAAATATATGACATCCATATTTTTATGGGCATCTTTTTTTCAGCCACCTCGTTGGGCATTTTGCCTATTGTGGCGTTGTATTTGTATTTGAAAAAGTAGGACTATATATAAAAAAATAGGATGATAGGAAAATATAACAGGAAAATAGGATGGGGGATGGTACCCCTGCTAGACAACATACAGATAATCATAGCATAAGAAAAAAAATTCCTAGAAAATTGTTTTTTATTTAAAAGTTTTTCTCCCATTATTTTTTTAATAGCACTATTTCAGTGTCCTATTAGACTGACTCAAGTCAAAGCAAAATGACAGAAATGACTTGGTTACAAAAAAAACTTTTGGCCAAAACAATGCACTAGCAACCACAGATAATTATTTTCTGTCTCTCCTCAAATTATAAATTAAATTTTTTTGGAGTCTTTTTTTTTCCTCGGTCCAACCTGTCAACTCTCTACAACAACGTACAGCAAATTGTGAAGGCATGTAAGATTTTTTAGGAATGATGCTCCTTCGAGACCACTTTCAAAGCATATGTAAATTACAACTTCCGATGTAAATAAGTCAATTGCATTGCCATCCTTTTTTAAAGGGATTTGTTTACATTTTACTATTCAATACCAGTGTAATTAATTCTGACAAATGCGGCACTTTCATTTCTAGCTCCTTGCTGAGTATTGTATGCATTGTTTATGCCTCTGCATGCCCTAAAAATATAGAAGACAATGGAATTCTACTGGGTAGCATCAGAATCACCAAACGTAGAATAGGCCTATGTATCCAACTGCTTTGTAATGAAAACTGTTTCACCTATACACAAAATGTGCAGCATAATTTTGGATGACGATTACTAGTTACTGTCCAAGATCATGGACATAACTAGCAATCAAGCTACAAAAGTAAATACAAAATTATTTTTTCCATCCAGACCGAAGTTTTTAATGACCACTTTACTTGTTGAACCCTCAAACTAAGAAAATGAAAAATGAATAAATCAAATGGTACACATATGCCCCCCCCCCAAATAACCTTGAAAAAAAATACAATTTCTGCTTCGGCAGGATCATTAATTACAATCTACAACACTTGTACTATTTGGCAATATATCGATGATTCTCTGCTCAATTAAAACCTATTACACGAATTTTGTAAATAGGATTTGGTAAAAAAGTAGGAAAAGTAGGACAAAAACCAGAAAGTAGGACAAAAATGAGAAAGTAGGACAAAAATGAGAAAGTAGGACAAAAATGAGAAAGTAGGACAAAAATGAGAAAGTAGGACACTTTACCTTAAAGTAGGAAAAGTAGAACGAGTGGGAGCCCTGCAGATACTATGCAGCAGAGATGCCCTTAGGGGTGTTACGTTATTCTCTGATCGTCCCAATGTGGGACGATCAGAGCGGTCGCACCAGGGTTTAGGAGGCCCCACACTTATAGTAATGGCTCTCTCATTACTTCTGAATTTCTATCAATTCTGTGATTTTTTTCTTTGATTAATTCTGAATTTTCACAGATAAGTAGATATTTTTCAGCTTTCCTGCACATTCTGTGACATTGCATGAATTTTTGGATGGTGATCCCCCCCCCCCTACCCAAATATATAAAATCGGGGATAAGGAACCCCAAAATGTTTTTGCGTCGAGCCCCACATATGATAAGGGCAGCTCTGCTATGCAAATCATTTAGTTTTACTATGGAATAAAATCTTAGGCAGACCAAATGATTTAGAATATAAAAATTAATATTTTATCTATATATATAAAATTGATTTTCTGTCTGTCTCTCTGTGTGTGTGTATGTTCTCTATACAAATCTACAATTTTAGATCAGTCATTGCCAAATTTTGCATATATACCAAATGGGACCCGACTTAAACGATAGGTTACTCTAAAATTTCGTCAGAGCAGGGCAAATGCCCCAAAGAGATGCATAATGGGCAAAAAAAACGTAGGGAAACAATGGTTTTTGGGCCTCAACAATAACTTTCCGAATGTTTACTTTGGTTACCGTGGTTCCCTAGCAATGCGTTTCAGACATGTATATGCCTTTACAATGGTTTGTCACTTCTCTAATCCTGTTACCATATGTATAATAGTTTATGCCTTTATAATTGTTCGCCATATTTTCAATACTCTCAGTAATGAGGCTTTTTGAATAGACATCATAATCATCATTATCAGCATCACTTTGAGGGTCCGGCAAAGAGTGATCCCCATAGAAATCAGTGTTAAAATTGCAGATTTTACTGTAGAAATGCGGAAATTTAGTGGGGTTTTCCGCCACATCAGTAATTTTAAAAATTTTATTGAATTCTCGATTTTTGAAATACATATTGAGTACGTTTAGAGATACGAAGTCCAGCAAATTAAATATAAAGTAATTAGCCAGACCTACTTTTGAGTTGGATATCCCTGCAATAACATTGATTTCAACTTTTTATTTATATCTTCTCAAGCATGAAAATTAATGTCTCCACGTATTATCTTTTAATATTCAACTGCATGAATTCATATAGTTTAGGATGTTTTAAAATTAATTATGGGCCCGTAAAAAGTACATCGAAATTCCACAGCTTTAATTAAGAATTTTTTGAAGCAGAAATAGGCAGATGGATAACTTGAAGTTCAAGGGGGAGGGGGGGGGGGGATCGAAATACCTAGCCACCCTTTAAAAAAAGGAAAAAATATTTAATTTCTACATATTTTTACATTTAGATTTGTTTATTTCATGATTCGCGCAGGAAGTCGCCATATTGGTTAACTTAGACACGGTTTGCATGTCCCTAAAAAAAATAGGGAGATATCACGTGATCCAAAAAAGCCTCATTGAAGAAAACCCAGGCAGCGCCGGGTATTATAGCTAGTACTTAATATAATTGTAATAAATTAATATTTCAAACATCTTTCGTCAAGAAAAAGAAAAAAATGCTATAAGAATAAAATATTCTGAAGAAATTTCCTTAATTAAATTTTAAAAAAATTTTATTTTTCCTCCTTCACACACACACACACACACACACACACACACACAAAAATTGATTTTTGAATTCATAGTTTGTACGACTTTCAACACCATCAATGGTTCATGGTTTAAAACAAGGGCCAAAGCTTGAATCCTGAGAACCATGCAGCCGCAGAAAGTGTCAACTGAAAGTGGCTGATTTTTGAGGGTGCTAACTGAAGGGGAGGGGTTGATTTTTTATCCCCAAAATATCATTCGCTTACACTTGAAAAATGCCTAGAAACATCCCTGTTTGAAACATGTTGATCGAGAGTGTTGCTATATTATCGCTATATTATATTGGCTAAAAGAATTAATGGTTTTCAAATATTTATATAGGGTGGGCAAAAAGTCTGTAAAAACTTTAAAAATTCATAAAAACCGGAAAAATAACCGAAATAAAAAATGGTTTGCAGGGTTAGCATCACTAGGTCACAGGAATTTTTTTAAGACAGGAAAAAAATAACTCAAAAACAGCCGATAGGTAGCACTCACATACATAAGTCAAAGAAAACATGTGCAAATAACGAACAGAATGTCTCCAAATTGTTTATTACAGCAGTATATGTTTCACGTGACCACCACAACAGGGGATAACACATTGCAGGCACGTCAGAAATCCAGCAATGGCAGAGTGCGGCAGATCCACATACACTGTTTACAATAGTGAACTGGTTGTGGATCAGGAGCTTAAGTTCTTATAGCCGTCTCATTTGCATATTTCGACCGAAGTCACTCGTACAGCGCCACCTATCGGCTGTTTCTTATTTTTTTCCGTCTTAAAAAAATTTCAGTGGCCTAGAGATGCTAACTCTGCAAAACGTTTTTTATTTCGGTTATTTTTCTGGTTTTTATTCATTTTTAAAGTTTCTACTGACTTTTTGCCCACCCTGTATAACATGGCATACCAAAGTAGAAATCTCCAATGTCAGTGATGATGTTACACTGTATAAATTAGAAGGTATGAATAAGTAATAATCCAAACTAAAATGAATGAATGGATTACTTGAAAACGATCTCCTTTAACTTCTTGACCATTTTTCAGCCATTTGATTTTGGGGTTTGGTGCTCCAAAAACACGACATCTGAGGCTTGTCATGGAAGATTTGACTGCCATTGTTATTGGTTCAGGTCGTTCGGTGAAAGATGGTGCCAGGGCTGTTAAAAAGACAAAAATTCAATATTTCTCATATGTCAAAACTTGTGTGTTATGCATATGCTATTGAATACTTACATGTTAGCATAAATTTAAATAGTGATATCAACTATGTTATTGAATGGATGTGTGAGAATCTTATTTTCAGTAAATCCAAGCTATTAGAAAAGAAACGATGGCATCATGTGCAACAAATGTCAAAGTAGAAAACAAAATAACGAATTTTCTCTATCACTTCTATATAAAATAATATATGTGACAAATCATTGATTTCAGATATTGTTAGCTTTTTACGTTTTACGATCAGTGCATGAATCACATCACAATACGCAGAGCAGAATTTATTAATGAAACACAAACAGTAAATATTCTACTTACCGAGAACATTGAGGTAGAAATCCCTAAAGGCATAGCCATGAATATTTGAAGCATTACACTGAAACACGGCAGTATCAGTCTTTTCCAAATTTTCAATCGTCAAAACATTGGCTGTCTTGTCCAACTTTCTTCGAGGATTCGGATCAGCCTCTGGAAAGTAATAAAAAATTATATTTGAATTCCAAAAACAATTCTTACTTATTATAATCCAATGCCCATTAGTTCATAAATGATCTCACTACATGAATACACATTTAAATCTACTTACTATCGATCGGAACTCCATTCACGTACCACTGCACTTGAGGAGTTGGAATTCCACCAGCCACACATTCAAATGATGCATTTTCTTCCTCAGCACCGTTTGTATTATTCGCAACATTTATCCAAAATGGAGCAGCTGTTTTTGAAGAAAAATAAAAAAATAAATACATTGCATATTCCCCTGCATTAGCCAGCATGATGGGAAATTCGAGTCACTGATTCTGGCGAATTCTCAAATATCTGCACTTGAAGAATTGATTGAATTGACTGATTTGAACCTCTTCCGTTCTCTGCATTTTAGGGTCCCTTGCATTTTAAAAACTACATTGGAGAGAGTTTGAATTTCAAGTTTGCTTTTGCTACCACAAATAAAGATGTCAGATGCAGAGCATATTATCCCCAAAACGTAAACCCACTTTTGCTTCTACTGACAGCTTTAAATACAGCTTCTTTCTTCATACTGTAGTTGAATGGAACTCCTCTCCTCTATTGTTAATCCCCCCCACAATCAATACATTTTTATGCAATATCAAATAATATATGTATTACATTCAAACACATTCTCTTGTATAGGCCTCCTCAGCCAACGATATTGTATGAATAAATCTATTCTATAGTATAAAATCACAAACTCGAAAAGGGCCTGTTTCTATGCAATGGAAATCTGTTAAGTTTTTTGGTGTGTTATGGAAACTGGTAATGATTTTGGGTGAAGTTTTCATTTAACTCTTGAATATATTGGGAACCGTTTGACCTATCGAGACCAAATTACGTGTATGTACTGAGAGGCATAGCTCTCACATCCTGCAGCAGGGCCCCTATGCTGGGATGGTTGGCAGGCCCCCAAACCAGCTTTTTCACAGGCCTCTCTGTGGTTAATTTATAGTGTGAAAAATCAAAAAGTGGTAAGAATCGTTCTGGCTCCCGTCAGCCCTGCCCTTGTGGGGGCCATGCAGAGAGGTATGCGTATGTATAATATACATATATCACCTGTGCTAGCAACACACTGGGTCGGGGTACCCAGGGCGTGGCATGGCACATATACATTCATGGGAAAGCTAAAAGGCTTCATTTCTAGGGTCCTTTAATGAATCTCATTGTTTTCTTGCTGCTTTAACATTGAAAAATGTGCAACAGCGGAAGCCCAAGATATATCCAATCTAGGGGGCCATAAAAATCTCTGAATTAGGTCCAGGCTCCTTGACTGGGCAGCCCTGGATTTTATTCCTTGTTAAAATGAATACAAATAAAAAAATTTCATAGCCCCTCACAGGAAGCATGTCTGACAAGTCTCCAGGTCGGGGGCCCCAATGGAAAAGGTGACAGGTTTATTTCAGGGGAGGGGGCTTGGATTAATATGATTGTTTTTTGTTGTTTAACATTGTGAAATTTGCAACACTGGTAGCCCGAGATAAAGCCAGTCTGGGGCCCACTAAAAATCAGCATATTGGGTCCCCGGTAATTGGCTGGGGGTTCGGTATCATTCGTTGTTAAAATGAATGCAAATGAAAATTATTCGTGGCCCTCACAGAGGGGATGTCTGACAAGCTTCCAGGCGGAAGTTGACAGGTTTCATTTTGGGGGCTCTGGATGAATCGCATTGTTTTTTTGTTGTTTTACACTGTAAAATTTGCAACAGTGAAACCCGAGATAAATCCAGTCTGGGCTCCACTAAAATTCTACGAATTGGGTCCCGGATCCTTGATTGGGGGCCCTGGAATTTATTTGTTGATAAAATGAATACAAGTGAAAATTTTTCGTGGTCCAACAGGGCTCCAGTCTGGGGACCCCCATGGAGAAGTTTTGTGGGAGTACTTGATGAATCACGTTTGCTTTTTTCTCCCTATTTTATAATTGTAAAACTCGTCAGTAAGCTGGTGTTTTGAGATGTTGCTTTTCATAGCACTCTGATGAAGTGGGAAGAAATAAACAAGATATATTGTGAAGATAAAAGAGGGGGGGGGGGAGTTGACCAGCCCCCCTAGTAAATAAATATTCATCCTTCAATGAGCTGATTAGAAAAATTAGTACACTGTGAAGTAGTTTTTGATCACACATATTTAAGATTTGAATAAGCATTATAAATGAACTGCAGCACACAATCTATATATATAAAATTGATTTTCTGTGTGTCTGTGTGTGTGTATGTTCTCTATACAAATCTACAATTTTAGATCGATCGTCGCCAAATTTTGCATATATACCAAATGGGACCCGACTTGAACGATAGGCTAATTTAAAATTTCGTCAGCCTAGGGCAAATGCCCCAAATGGGCAAAAAACTGCCCGGCAACAATGGTTTTTGGGCCTCAACAATCACTTTCCGAACGTTTACTTTGGTTACCGTGGTTCCCTAGCAATGCGTTTCAGACGTGTATATGCCTTTACAACGGTTTGTCACTTCTTTAATCCTGTTGGTATATGTATAATAGTTTATGCCTTTATAATGGTTTGCCACATTTTCAATATACTCTCAGTAATGAGGCTTTTTGAATAGACGTCATAATCATCATCAGCATCGCTTTGAAAGTCAGGAAAAGGGTGATCCTCATAGAAATCAGTGCTAAAATTTTCGATTTAACTGCATAAATACGGAAATTTAGTGGGGGGGGGGGGGGGGGGTTCCTGCCACATCAATAATTTTAAAAATTAAATTGAATGAAATTAAATTGATTTTTGAAATATTGAATTCGCTTGGAGATACGAAGCCCAGAAAATTAAGTATGAAGTAATTAGCCGGATCTACTTTTGAGTTGGATATCCATGCAATATCATTGATTTCAACTTTTTATTTATATCTCCTCAAGCATGAAAATTAATGTCTCCTTATTGTCTTTTGATATTTATTTGCATAAATTCACATAGTTTAGGATGTTTTTAAAATTAGTTATGGGCCCCGTAAAGTGCATCGAAAAAATTTCACAGCTATAATTAAGCATTTTTGGAAGCTGAAACCGGCAGAGATGGATAACTTGAAGTTCAGGGGGAGGGAATCGAAATACCTAGCACCCATCAAAAAAAAAGGGGGAGGGGACTATTCATTTCTACGTTTCTTTAAATTTAGATTTGTTTATTTCATGAGTCGCGGAGGACGTCGCCATATTGGTTATCTTTAGACACGGTTTGCATGTCCCTCAAAGAAAGAGGGAGATATCACG
Organism: Pholcus phalangioides; assembly: GCF_987345545.1. Taxonomy (NCBI): domain Eukaryota; kingdom Metazoa; phylum Arthropoda; class Arachnida; order Araneae; family Pholcidae; genus Pholcus; species Pholcus phalangioides. Next base: position 2,263,253 of record NW_028301612.1, on the reverse strand, counting down.
TGGTTCATAAAGCCTCATTGAAGAAAACCCGGGCGACGCCGGGTATTATAGCTAGTATTGATATAAAAGCCGCAGCATAGCTTCTTCAATCTTTGAACATGCAAAACAAAATTGCGCAAATTACAGTATTTGTATTAGGCTAGTGATAATTATGTTGCAGATGTAAGTAAATGCTTAATTTTCATTAAAGTTATCAAATTCCTGGACAATACTCGTCTGCTACAGTGAAAACTATTACTTTATCCTGATTCTCATATTTATGTAGTATTTAATTTATGTTAGATTGATACAGTCTTCTGAATATATTACGTGATTTTTATTGAATCTCGCTTTTCCTGGCATCACAGGAATCGATTGGGATACAAAATTCAAAAAGAAACTATTTTATATTGAAAAAAATAATAAATAGTTGTGTAGGATTGATACATGCCAACATGAAGCCTCTCAGTAGTGATGAATGTTGGGCTTTGTCATGGGGGGGGGGGAAGGCACACCCTGGGTCAATTATAATTATAGTCAAACAAAAAAAAAATCTTATTATTTTAAATTTTAATTGAAATTTTATTTTATTTAAATAAAACACTTCATAAGCACTGGAACCTAGGGGCTCAGGCCACACAAGCCATCTCCTTCCCCACGCCACTTTCCAAGGTCATAGAGTCCCTTAGTAATTTGTGATTATTCGTTTCAATCCCACCCTCCATGCGTGTGTACTTGTGGGTTGTATAAACGGTTGTCTAGTAATTTTTTTTTTTGTAACAGAGCTCCTATGGCACCTATGCTGAAACATTCTTTCCAGAACAAGTTTTGCAAGCTCAACCATGCACTATCGGTGCAAATGAAGCTGGGTTCAAACCTGCGCTGCGAAACCACTCAAAAACCTGTTTTTAGCCACATCAAAAGGCAAATTTTGACAGAAAACTGGTTTTTGCACATTTGGGCACACAGTGGAGCAACGGGTCTGGATCCGGCTTTACGGACTGCCTTCCATGCACAGACAAAACAGATGGTAAAATACAATGGAACCTCTCAAAGTGAACACTTTCCATTAATGGAAATTTTTTGAATTCTGTCAACGAACTTCAATTTACTTTTAATGCTGTACAACCTAATACTAGACACTCCTGGTTAGCAGACAAAATTCAGGTTCCCCAGGTGTCCATTATGAAGAGGCTCTACATTGAAAAAAAAAATTAGAAGGAACTTATTGCTTAGGAGTGCAGAAACCATCGTCAGGTGTCCAATCTGCATTGCTTTTCCCACCATTCCTCTTCAATGAAGTAATAGCTTTCCATACTTTGGTGGTACAGCATAAGGCAGAAACACACTGTAAAGATATGGAACTCTCAATTTGTTCACACTTATCTGAATTCTGTCGTGGATCCAGAACCCCCTTCCAAACTTGGGGACCAGCACTACAATGCAGTAGTCACAATTCACATATTATTTATACTTTTCAGATTTCTTGATTCAGAAGTTCAGATATTAGATGCTTGTTATTTGCTCATTCTTGTGCTCTGCCATCGGCTTCGATCATGAGCTTGTCACAGAATTCCTTTCAATTCGGCCCACATATTTTGTCGGAACATTTATTAATGATGAATGATGAATCAATTCAATCACCTACCTCTTTATACTGTATAGTATCCCTTCTCTTGAACTCTCTCACATGTGTACATGAATTTATCATTATGGGCAAAAAAGTTGAACACAATTTCGAAAAATAAAATTGAGTAAAATACCACAAGAAACACACAAATTTTTTTTGCGAAGAAAAGAAAAGGAAAAAGACACATATTTGAAGAATAAAACTATGTCTGTAGTATTTAGAGCATCTTCTGTAGCTCCGTAGTTGAATGCGGCCATCCGTAGAAACTATGGACAAACAGTTGGCAACTATGAGAATTCAAGGTTCTATTTATAGTTGGTTTAAAAGATATGATACTCGTCAAAATGAATGCAGACTGTGAAAGGCTCTGATTCAGAGGCCAGTAATTTTGAGGAATAAGAAACGATGGTCATAAGGATCAAATATATGTATGGGTATTAGATGATGCAGACTATTTTTAATCTATGTAAATAATGTAAAATATCCTGAACTGCATGGCTGGGTTATAAAATGTGGTATGCGCTGATGACACTGCTTTTGTGAAATTACTGAAAAAATTACTTGTAGACAATGTAGAATGTCATACTGGAAAAAATTTTGGTTTGATAAAAACTAAATACATGAACAGAAAATGTGCCCAGGACCAGAAATTTTGTTCATTATGTCTGAAGGTTTATAATAATCTGGATTTGCTGTAGTGGATACACATACACATCTATTATTGGACATTGATAGGTGCTCACCTTGCACAGTGACAGCCATAGAATGAGTAGCAGGGCCACCGATCCCATTCGTTGCGAGGCATTCATAGGTTCCTTCATCTTGGAAATCCACTTTCCTAATATTCAATGTTTTCCCAAAGTTGATGGTAGAAGCACGTGGCGACTGTAGACTGCCACCTTTCTTGGACCACTTTACTTCAGGAACTGGTCTACGGTTCAAGGTACGAGTTATTAACCACATATGAAAATGGGGATGAAAATAATACAGACTCTAAGGAAAGAGACTTTCTGGATATTATTGCAGAGATGAAATTCTGGAAGGAAATTTTTTTGTCTCAGCTGGGAATCAAAGAACGGGAACCTGGCGAAGACAAAGAACTTTCCTCTCTGAAGCTCATCCCAGCACCAGTACCTAGAAAGTCATTTTCTTTGATGTCCCGTGGGCCAGAAAAATAATGATATGTAGACAATGTAGAAAAACCAAAATGTGGTGAGAATGGCAGCTAATACATGTTCCAGAACTATATGAAGTTCCTTTTTCAGTAGCACAAGACAAAAAATAACCTCATATAATGGAGGGAGGTTGCTCACCTGGCAAGACAATTTTTGACTTTCTGCCTTGACAAGCAAAGCAGCATCCATTGTAAGAGGTTATTATTATTATTATTTTTGCCTTTTGCTACTAAGAAGGAATTTCATACAGTTCTGAAACATGTATAGCTGACATTCTCACTATGTCATCTACACGTCTTTATTCTGTCATCTAAAAAATAATCTCTTCCTGAAAAACAACATCTCTCTCAATACAGACGCTATACATTTTTATCCAGTTGTAACAGTAAAAAAAAGTGGGTGTTAAGCTTAAAATGGTTTATTTTTGCAAACAGTTTAACTAAAGCAGCAATATACTACATCAGTAGCAACCAAACTTTTAGAAGTGCAACCTCCTTTTGACAAGAATTTTATTGGCAACTCCCCTCCCTCCCCCCATAGGGTGATCATATATCCCATTTCCTGGGACATTCATGATTTTTTGTCAATGAATGTGCATTAATTTCCATAATTACTGATGAATGAAATCCAATTATTTTTCGATATTTAGTTGGAAGAACAGTTTTATTGGGAAATTTCAAACTACCCACATTTCTTTAGGCTTTGAATCCTGAGAAGGGTCTCATCAACAGAGCCGCAAGTTATGACGGAATGCCCATCTTGCATGCCATAATGGGGAAAAGGGGGGGGGGGGTAACCAAACTCGGGGTCAGACGAATGACCCTGGTCATCATTACTGACTGCAGAGTCCAGTGCGAAAGTATTTTTGTATCCCTTTTGTGGGAAGAACAATTTTAGTTGATTTGTTATATTATTTGAATATTCATGGCATTTTTATGGTTGTGGAACACCACAAAATTATTTTTCAACAATAGGAGTATTTTCTATTATAGCAAGAATACCCATGCACTTCCCACAATAATTTTATCTCACCCTCCCTCTTATAAATACAAATACAAGGCCACAACAGGCAAAGTGCCCAATGAGGTGGCTGAGAAAAAGATGCCCATAACAAAATATGGATGTCATATATTCTCTCCCCAATACAGTCGACGCTCGTTGCAATGACCCCCACATCATAGTGACCATTCCATTACAATGCCCAATACGATAAGTCACACAGGAAAAACTATCATATATATTTTACTTTTGATATAATGGCCCTCCCAATATAACACCCATTTTCGACAGGATGAAGGGGTTCGTTATATCGAGCCTCGACTGTCTTTTTAAGCCCTCCAACATTTCCAATGACTTCCTTTCGATCAAAAGAGCTTCATAAACGACACAATACATTATTAATTGTTCATAATCTAAAATGTAGAAATTTCCCCCCCCCCCCACTTACACACTACTCATCGTGTGTTCTGTGTTTTTAATTTTTAAAATATGTTAAAATAGGTGATTCTTTCTGAACCCCCCCCCCCCCCCCGTAAAACTATTAACTTGATCTATTTATTGATCATTGCACATGTAGAATTTGATAAAATTACACTATACGATACATGTATAAGCATAGGCGCTGGAACATGGGAGGGGTCTGAGGCTATTTGAGGCTCCTCCCTAAAAAAATTATGAATATACAATGGAATGCACCAATCCGCCTCCCACATTCAGGTTCTATATAAGGGACGAATAGTGATTTTTAGCCCCTTCAATGTTTTCTTCGTGCCTATGCCTCTGATGGTAACAATATGTTCAGCTGAGTTGAACCATTTTTTAGTTTTGACATATTTTTTCTTACATTCTGAAAATAAATTTCTTATTCCGACATTTTGATTTTTGGGAATCTCTTGCGACCCTCCCTGGTTCATTAATGCAACCTACACTTCGGGAACCACTGTACTACATGACTGTTTCTTTGAATAAATACATTTATTAAAATAAACTTTTTGCATACTTCAGCACAGATTTTCAGAATAAAAGAAATAAAATTCACTTACGTTCCACCATAAATACAGTGCAATTCTAGCTTGTCGCCTCTTAATGCGATAGTATTTGTTGGTGAAACATACTGTTTGGTTGGTGGGTAGTTCTTTGGCGCTGAAAAAAATATGAAATTTGAAAAAAAATAGCTTTATCATATTCACTTTGCACTAAAGATATCATAAAAACATGTAATTTACTTCTGTTTCTCTGTTATTTAATTCTTTAACTCTGTTTCTCTTTCTCACATAACTGGTTGCAAAATGCTTTTTTTTCCTTCATATTATTCTAAAAAAGGATTTTTTTTTCAGTTTAAGCAAAAATCTCAAATTTTTTTTCATTCAGTCATTGTGCGGAGTCAGAATGAAACTGCCTGATGTTTAACAAATTACAATTTGTACTTTTTTTTAATGTATGGTATGTCCCATAGATCCCTTGAGGAAACTCTTTCACAGGCGAGAAAAAAAAAATTCAATAATAAAAATAGGCTCGGTGGAAGGACCCTACAGTCCCTTGGGGTTACATAGTGCATGTAATATATGAATGTGTATTTTGAATCTTTGTCTTTGTGTAATTTATGTTTGTATTTGTATATTATTATTTGCAAAAAAAAACTGTGAATCTGGAAAATTAATCATGAACTGAAGATTTCTTTATCTTACATTGATTTGCCTTCAGTATAGCAAGTTCATTGCAAAGAAGCTCCGCACGTATGTGGATCCTTTTGTCTATGATCATTGATCAATATGGCCTGATTAGGGCATTGTGAAGTTAGTATGGAAATGGGGTTGGAGAGTACACACCCTCTAACCTCCCGCATAGTCTAGCACAGTGTTTCTTAACCTTTTTTTGTGGCCCGCCTTTGAACCATATTTTTTTCTCGTGGCTCCCCTGTCTTACCCCCAGAGTTTTCAACTCTCACCTAGAAGCAAGACACTTTATACGTATTGAAATGATTTTTTTCAGTGAATTTATACTGAACGAAAAATTTGCAAAGAAAATTGGCCTCCAGACCAGTAGCCTAGAATTTACTGATCTCCCCGCTAGTCCGAGTTCTATCAGGACCATCTCAATATCATGCCCCCCCCCCTCCTTAGGCAAAGTGATGCTATGGTAGTCCCATACTTTAGCTGGAAATAAACAGCCTACATATTTCCTATTTATTTTCAAAATTAATTGTACTATACAAAATATCATAAGGTGGGGTCACTTATGGGCATGAGGCCCCTCAAAAGAGTGGGACTGACAGAGCTACAGCCCGAGGCCTAATATGGTTTTCATCTTTTTTTTTTTTCATACAATAAATTTCATATAGGGAAGGGGGTCTGAAAAATTTAGTCGGGGACTTGAGAAAAACTCCATCCTAGGGAACTTGTTGCAAAATGTAGGCGGTGAGGCCTGGGTGGGTCCATGCCCTAAAGAAGGCCCTGGTTTTATGGGTGGTCTTGTTGGATTCTCTCTCTCACTGTAAGTGTTAGTCACTAATATAAAAACTTTATTTCTTCACACCTTAATTTTTCTTCTCAGCTCTCAAAACCACCTGTCATGGCCCCTGCCTCCATTTTCTTCTGTGGCCCCCTTGAAGTATCCCAGTACCACAAGGGGGCCATATGGGCCCCGGTTGAGAACCACTGGTCTAGCAGACTGTTAACAATAACTACAGAGGGAAAATATCAGAGGTCTTCAACCTTTTTCTAGTCGTGAACACTGCCTGTGCCCATCATCAAAAGAAGAGCAATCTTAGCAAGTTTGACATACGAATGCATAAAATCAGAATGATTTCAATCCTTGAATATAATTTGTATAATCAGGAGGTTGATTAAGTGCTCACGAGCATGAAATTAGACAATGTAGATAGAGCACTATGGGTGCCTAAGGGAGCACCATGGTGCTCACGAGCAAAAGGTTGAAGATACCTACAAGTCGGCTTCAAAATGCCTAAAACTTTTCACTGAAAAAAGACCTGACAACTTAATAACAGATCAACTGGCATCCTGATAACTATAAACAAATTTTTTCCCAGGTTGTGATATAGGTCTGTTCTGTCCTTTGCAAAAATTATAATAAAACCAGAATAACATTATTTGTGACTCCAATAAGCAACGTCAACTGTAATTCGTTTTCAGTAAAAGAATAGTATTTCATAAAACAAGGGAAAAAATCTAAAACTCTTCATTTTACAGTGAAAATTATACTCACTTCCAGATGGTTCTACTCGTAGAACTATCTGGTTTCCAAATTTGTACTCATTTCTAAACAGCGAGGTGACGCCACAGGCATAATGGTAATCTTCTATCGCATCTTCCTGGGTTACATTTGAGAAATGGAGGTTTCCAAGGGGATCAACGGATATTCTTGAGCTGCAATCAAAAGAGGATGAAATTATTTCAACCATAAATCACACATGGTTATTTAGAACAAGGGGAAAAAATTGAGCATATCTATGTTTGATGTGATTCCTGAAAAATGGAAATTATGCATATAAAACTCACTCATTGACGGTGTGAAGGGTTCCAGTTTTACTCTGAGTGACCCAGAACACAGTAGGCTTAGGGTAACCTGAGGGAGGATCACAATCTACGGATAGGGGTTCACCTTCTATTACAAAGACCTCTTTCATGTCTTCATCGGGAAATGAGTTCAGTTCTGAAAAGTTAATGTAAATGTTGTAAAAAAACGACATCACTTACATCCGGAATGAAACCTTAGTAATCTATCATTATTTTCATGAGCCAACACTGAATATTGCTTTGGAAAAACAAAAAGTGTTACAAAACAAATTTCATATACAGTGTGTTTAAAAAATTCAGAGAATGCTTACATAAAAAATTGAATTTCACATGTGCCCGAAAATGTTCATTTTTATGTCAAACATAGAATCTTCCTCTGTCCCGAGAGAGTATTGTATCAATAATACAATTTCTTGAATGTGCCAGAATACAGTGATACCTCAGCCAAGGAATACTTATCACCAATACAGCCAATCATCACCAGCATTATGTCGTTTGAGCCTGATTAATTCATGTCTACCTCAAAATTCTTTGCCAAATGAACCTCTATTTCTCGTTCTGAAAGTTTTTGAACTATTTCATGTAAAAATTCAGCTAAGAGAAAATGCATTGACAGTAAAAGGAGCCTATGTTTTAAGAGTGCACATTGTTCCAGTGCAAGGCTCTTAGCATCAAACAGAAGAGTTTGGACACTCTAAGAGCTTATCTTTTCTATCTCTGCATATCAGACACAGAAATGAACTGACCAAATCACAAATAGATGGGGACATCTACAACCTCGATTGGGTTTTGTCAACACTAGCTTTAGCAGACTAAAATGGTACTGATTGTGTACATAGTGCAAAACAAAAAGGATCTTCGGTATCTCTAATCTTCCCATAGATTTTCATTTATCCAATGTTGAAGCTGTCTATTTTAGCCTTCAGTCAGTTTTTGTCTTTTTTTATAACACTCCTTGGTTTTTTAAAAACTTACCTTTGAATTTCAGGCCATATATGGAACAAATCAAACAATTTTCTACAGAAACATATGGGAAATCACATTTCGGCTAATGAATGTGATTCCGGAACGAATTATCTTTGTTAGCTGAAGTATCAATCAAGACCATAGTTTCCCAACCTTTTTTGTCTTTTTCTTCAGAAATGTTTTTCTCCCATCACCCCCCCCCCCCAATGCAATCGAACCCATAGGATCCTATGTTATACCCGTAGCTTTTACCGCCCCCCTGGGGCGTTAACGCCCATGTTGGGAATCACTGATATAGACCTATTCTTGAATACTGTGAAGACTTTATGTATATCACTAGCAAAAATACCTGGAGCTGCCTGGGTTTTCTCAATATACTAGACACATTTAAGAAATGATAACCCATTGTAAAGAAATAAAAATGTCTGAAATGCATTGTTTCGGAAACCTTGGTACCCAAAGCAGGGTTGTTTGGTTTAAACCAACTGTTTTTTTTTAAAAAACCACTTTGGTTTTTTTTCAAAAAATCAGATAAAAGTTGCCTAAATATCATTTTTTTTCCTTGAAAAATATCATATTTGTTCATTATTAGCCAAAATGTTTCATTTTTACCACATTTTATGTCCTTGGGGTACATTCTGATGGTATATCTTTAAATGACATAAGATTTTATAAGTGGTTTTTTTCAAAAAGTCTCATAAAAGTGGCCAGAATATATATATATTTTTCATATGAAGTATCTTAGTCATTTAAAGTTATACATAAAAGCCAAAATTTCTCATTCTTACAACATTTTCTAACCTTTGGCTACATTCTGATGCTCTATCTTTAGCAAATTCATGAATAAGGATTGCATTACACATCTAAATGTAGTGGTGTATTATCTCACAGGGTTTCTTTTTCCCTTCACGAAGAAGCAGCTACAGTAGTGACACCATCATGCTAGGGGCAGGTGGTCCTATAATACAATAAAGACACCAGCTGTCCTTAAAGGACACAGACTAGTGTACTAGTTGTTACATTACCTCACATACATTTTCATTTTCTTTCCCATAAGAAGTAGCACATCTCCTACTGTATATCTCCCAGTCTTAATATTCAACAGTTGTTTTTCATATTTTCACACACACACACTGTTAAGCCCAGTTAATCAAGGTTCTACTGTATAGTAGTAACAGATTTATGAAAAATAATCAGCTATATACAGGGTGATTATAATTAAAGTTTTGATTCCAAAACTATACAATAAGTACTGATCGGAATGACTTGAAAATTTTCATGGATACTCCTGAAGCAATGGACGTTTCTTTCGCAAAAGAAAAAAGTGCAAAATGTGCAAGTAGATGATGCTGTACTTGGCCAACAGTATAATCTATTTTGTGCAACCACATCATTTCGGCACTTCCACAGCATCAGTGTGCGGATAGAACTTCTATCAAGATGCACATTGCAATACCAGCAAAGCAGCTGCTGAAGACCCATTTTGACAGGATGCACCTTAACCCTTGCAACTTCTGGCTGTGGGGGTACCTCAAAATGTTATAAACAGTGGTCAGATTGCAAACTTTGGTGAATTGCAATCTCTAGCACATTCCCTTTATGTTGGAAGTTCCTCAGGAATATTAATGGGGGGGGGGGGGCGTTTGGTTTAATAAAGCTGAATTGCAAGCACATCCACATTATGACCATGGCATACTCTGATTCTGTTGTTGAACAAAAATTTTTGTGCTTTCAACCTCATAGCCAGAACACATGGTGGATAACATATTTAACATTTCTTAAGTAAGTTGTAGTTATTTGTTCAATTACTTCATTTTTTTGTGATGTGTCCGTGAATTATGGAGTTGTGCAATGCTATAATTAAGTTATAATTTTGCCATGACTGGCTATCGTTTATATTCTGCGAGCAAATTTCCCACATGTTGGATGATGTCATTAATTTTACATTTTTAAGTATTTTTTCCCCCTTTACCAAATAAAATTACATTTCTTCAGGAATATTCATGTCAATTTTCAAGTCATTCTGACAATCGTTCTTTTTTTACAGTGTTTTGAAATCAGAACCTTAGTTATAATCACCCTGTATATCGTAAATCATTGCTAATTAATCTGCATTATTTATGCTTCATTAAATGCATTATATTCACCTAATTTTTATTACTTTTCGCAAAATAGCTTCGTAATTAAGTATACTGAAAGTAACTGGAGAAAAACCTTTATATATTATATGATTAATAATAACATTAAAATAATTTTCAAACACACAGTAATTGAGTTGAGCAAAAAATAATTAAATGACAAAAGTTGGTTTTTGTTAAAATGTAATAAATATTTATTGATTAATTAGCATGGGAATAGTGTTAATTATATTAATAAACATTTTATTTTAGTTAATTATTGGAAGTTTGAATGATTTTTCAGAAATTTCATTGTTTTTAATGTTAATACTATTTAAAACAAAAAAAACCTGGTTTAAACCAAAAAAACCCAGTTTTTTGGTTTTTTTTTAAAAACCGGTTTTTTTACCAACCCTGACCCAAAGTAAACATTCTAAAATTCATTGTTCAGGTTTATGAACCACTAGCGGTAATACCTAGTGCTGCATGGGTCTTCTTCATTGAAGAAGTGGCAAACCATTATAAAAGCATATATATGTCTGAAACACACTGTTTGGGAACCCCTGCAACCAAAGTAAACATTCCAAAAGTCATTGTTGAGGCTCGTGAAGTATTGTTGTCAGACAGTTTTCACTCATTTCAGGCACTTGCCCAGCTCTGAAGAACTTTTAAAGTAGCCTATCTTCCAAGTTGGATCCTGTTTAGTATATGTGCAAAATTTATGAAGATCATCTAAAATTGTAGATTTGTATAGAGAACATATATATATATATATATATATATATCAGGGTTTAAGCTATGGTCGCATTTTTCGCAAAATGCGAAAGAAAATTGTTGAATGCAAAAGTAGTAGTAGCCACTTTCACAAAAATGCGTACAGGAGGTACGAAACGAGTAGACATCGAACTATCAATCTTTACATTAGCATTGTAGTATTTTGCTAAAGCTTTTCCCCCATATTTCCTTTTTTGCGAAAGGAATTTTTTATCCAGCTTAAACCCTGATATATATACACACAGAAAATCAATTTTATATTTTAAGATTAGTGGTTCAACTGTTCATTCAAAAGGAAAAGTAATACTCGAAGCAAAAACCCCTTATTTATAGTATATATTCACCTGACTTCCGAAGGTAAACTGAGTTAGAGACAGCAACGCCATGTACATTTTCAGCAAAGCACTGATAGATTCCTTCATCCTCATCTTCAGGTTTATTGACGATCAACGTCCCACTCCGAGGCTGCTGTGTAATCCTGCTATGCAGGGCAGGGTCAAAGTCTTCACCGTCCTTTGTCCATCTATATCTGTAGATAAAATGAACAATGAAATATGAACCAAACACACATAAAATAATAAGATACAGCATTCCACAGTCACAACAACAACAGGCATTAGATCAGCTAGGTGGCTGCATAATAAGGCCAAAGTCTTTTCTCTTTAAAAGTCCTTAAAAACAGTTATTTAATAAAACTTCCGTCTTAAAAATTTCTTAACAAAAATTCAAAAATTATACATAAGAAGAATTTAAACATTCCATAAGCTTCTCCCCCCCCCCCTGCCTTTCCATAATTGTTTTAACCCCTTCGCTTACAAGATTTTGGCAAGAAATTCAGGTGATCTCTATTTTACGAATGAGTGATAAATATGGTAACTTTGTCCTAAATTAACCACGCTTTGGAAAAATGAGAGGTAAAGGAAGGAAAAAACTCAACAAATGAAAGGAAAACAGTATAATACATAAGTAAGGGGTCATTAAAGTATTACGTCAGCATCAGGGGGGGGGGTTCAGATTTGCTGACTTTTGATGACAAGGGGAGAGGGGGGGTTTGAAGGTTGCTTACGTCATCAACCATATTCTAAGCTGCTGATGAAATTTTGCTGACAAGGGGGGGGAGGGGGTCAAAAATGGCTAAAAATCTGCTTACGTAATACTTGAATGGCCCCTAAGCATAAGAGAAAGGATAGAGATAAGACAGTGTATACATATATATATATATATATATATATATATATATATATATATATATATATATATATATATATATATATATAGGTATACAAAGTAGATTTCTCTCTTTTCATCCTCATGCTACCTGTTCTCTTCCTCTCTTACATGTATATAGTAGAAGGATACATTGTATGAGGGAAATAAAACCACTAGTAATTGTATACGAATAAAAGGAAGGTAACAATAAAAACTTCTCATAAGGTTACAACAATGATGAGGAGAGAGGAAAGAAAATGGAGAGAGCTTGTTTGAATTTATTTCACAGGCATGGACACAATATTTTGTCCTTGAACGTAAAGTGGTTAAGATTGCCCCCTACTGTTGTCCATCACAGGACTAATGCGATTATCATGATTTGTTTTGTGTTGCATATCTATCTCCATAGTTTTATCCCACATGCTCGCTACATATCTTTGTACACTTTAATAAAGTCCATGCCATGCTGTATATAGGATAGCGCTTATAAAATTCCACAGAATATTTTAAGTAAGGTATGACTAAACTTTGAAAGAGGAGGAATGGCAATTTTAAGTCGTGTACATACACAGAGTAGACAATTTATTATGACCACCTGACAATTTTAAGCAAATGAGCGAAGGCTGTTAATAGTACTTCCCTTTTCATAATTTGGTTGTCAGATTTTTGATGCACTCAGCCATTTTTTTCAGTCACCTTATTGGGTATTTTGCATGTTGCGGTATCTGTATTTGTGTATAAAAGTTTCTAAATAAATAATGAAAAAGTAAAATAAAAGGAAATCCCTATAAAAAGGGAAAATTTAGAGGAGAACTACTACATCCAGCAGCGGATTGAAAATGGTTGATGACGATGATACAAAAATTCCAGTTGAATGTCGTGAAAATTCAGAAAGATGTCGGTGATACAGTAACCTGTAATTTCACTAACTTGCTGAAAGTAGCTGGATGATAACACACTTTCCACAAATCAATATTTTGATTATTTTCTGTCATTTTATTATTTTGATAATAAGCCTGCAGCATTATGTGAATGAGCCAATGAATGAATGAACGCCAGAACTTTGCCACTGGACTTATCCTGTTGCCAAGATCTCTTCCAGCCCAGATTCATGGCAAAGTCTGGAACAAATGTGTGAATGAGCCAAGATGCGAGTAATAAACAAGTGTGGAGCATAATGTGCATTTAAGATGTCAAAATGAAAAAAAAAATGAAGGAAATAATCAAGTAATCGAAATATGAATTTGCGCAAAATTCCTTATCATTCAGCCACTTTCAGCAAGTAACTGGAATTGCTGTTCACTGTACCACAGACATCTTTCTGGATTTTTATAATATTTAACTGGACTCCTTATATAAGTCACGCTATATATCTGGCAAACAAAATTATGAAAAAAAAATGATATTACCTGCTTATGCATAATTAAAAATCATTTACAAATGCCCATGTCTCATTGAATACTAAATTGTTACATTTTAAATTTATTTGTAGAGTGTGTCTCATGTATAGTGTCAAACTTTGTGTAAGCTTCGTAAAACTTGGTTGAAAACTCCTGCATGTTTTTTTGCGATGAAAATTGGAACTTTTATAAGAAACATTTATATCTTACTGAATATACGCGCTATTTTCATAGCATTTCACAAAGCAAGTAAAATATTCTGTGGAAGTTACAAATCATTTGCAGCTTTTTCTGATACAGCGTCGATCAAAATCATTTCTTTCTTTTTAATTTTTTGTCAGTCCCCTAAAACTATTTGTGAACAAATCTGCACTGGAAAAGTATCAGTTTAAGTATTATGTTTACATGCACAAAATTACAGAACAGTGTGATGCCACTGCTTAAAACCATCATAACAAAGTGGCCTCTCAAAATATACTAGAACCTGTTAATCCAAATAGCTCAAAAAAGATGCATTAAAAAAAAAAAATGGGAGGAAAAACCAGCTCCTTGGACCATTTAGAAAATAATTGGCCACTGAGGCCCCTACAAGTTTGCCGCAATTAAGCCTGCAATTAAGGGTAAAAAAAAACTCTAGTTGCCACAACTTGTCCCAATTTCAAACCTAAAGGGGCTCTGAATTCATACTGCACCAACTCACAAGGTAACAACTCTTTACACGGGGCACCAAAATGGCTGACTAACTACACAGTTGTGAGGCTGGCCACAATTGATGTTATTTGCAACCAAATATTATCATGGTTCCCAAATTTTTCGCTAATTTAAACAAGTCCCACATCCAATCAGTTTGAATTAGAAAGGGGTCTACTGTACAAAGAGAAAATGAATTATAAATCAAAACTGCTTGTTTTTGGTGATATTAGAAAAAAAGTAGATAAACTTGAAAGATATATGAAAGATATCTTAGATGTATAGAGATTTAACCATTTCATGTACAAGCTTTTGGCAAAAAATTTGGATTATCTTTATTTAACAAATTAGAGAATAATCTGTGGTAACCTTTTCCTAATCTAATCACACTTTTTATTCTATTCTATTTACATTAGAAAAAGGAAAAAAATATAAGGAAAAGATAAGGTAGATAAGAGAGTTTTCATAGAGTCCTCTTTTTACCCTCACCCTACATGTCCTATTTTTTCACTTTTACGTGTATATAGTAGAAAGATACTTTATATGTGTGGAAGAAAAATCATTAACAGGAGTATAGAAAGAAAGAGCAGCTTCTGTAGAGATAGGGTTACTATAAAATTTCACGATAGTGAAGAGAGAGGAAAGAAAGCACAGAAAACTTGTTCAAATTCATTCTACTGGTGTTTGAAAATAATATTATGAGGGTGATTGTGAAGAGGTTAAAATAAAGTTTGCAGAGTTATAAAAATTAATCACAGCTTATAATGCTAAAAATGAAATAATTCTTTAGGGAAAACTTTATTGGAAAGCGATTTTGAAAAAACAAGTGAAATTTTTACTCTGGTTCCGGGTTCCCATTAGCTTCGCACTCTAGCATGAAGGCTCGATATGGTTCATCTTGCGTGTGTGCCACTTGAAACATCTGTTCTTGTGGTGGCTGTCGAACCATAGTTGGTGGATAAGGAATAGTCGTGATGCTAAGTGTGTGCGTAACTGCAGAGAAAAGCAGCAATATGTAAAGCATGTTTGATTGGCGCTCTTGCATTTTGACGGAACCTGGAGGGAAAACAAATTATGTCATTAATTATCTAATTTGTAAATTATCTTGATTATGGAAAAACCACAGCAACGCCATAAAAATAATGCACATTCACAAATAGAATCAGCAAGTTTAAGATGTATTAAAGGTTCCCTCTCTATGATAACTAAATCCTCAAATTTATTTTCTTAATATAATTTGGTAGAGTATTTTACATGCTTCATCATAACACACACTTTCCTTTAAAAAGGTGATCAGATGAATATTGTGATCACACATTTAACACCAAAACTAACTTCACCCATCAGACCATCTTCTTTTGAATTTATTCTTTCTGAATTATCAAGATATAGATCAGCTTAAAGTCTAAGCAGCATCAGGAATCCTCAGGTAAAGAGCTGTCCTGAAGCATCCTATCAGACCTGAAATATTAGTCATCCCTAATTAAGAATTTCGTGCGTGTATTTATATATTCTACATTATTACTATTTTTTACCATTTTGAATTCATTGGCATGAGGGCCGTCTAAGCATAGGGCCATCTCAACAGCACCATACCCCCCCCCCCCCCCTGAGCAAATTAATGTACTGGGGTTCTACTTCCAGCAGAGCCAGCTCAAAATATCATAAATCTAGGGGACAGAAAATGTTAAGGAACAAAAAAAAAAATTTCCAAAAAAATAATGTTTCAACTTTTTCCAGGACATAGTAACCACATATAGAAAGTTATAGGAGCCAATATAAATTTTTTAGTCACCATGGTCCTCAAAGCAGAATATGCCAAAATTTGTGATGTACATTGCAGAACAATTAGCACTACTGCAGAACAATCTGGAAGTATTTTAACAAAAAGTGTAAGAAAGCACTATTATGGGGGATTTTTACCACAGAACATTTTCAGTCAGCCGAGGGTTTATTGCAGAACAATGTAAAACATTCTGCTTTGGGGACCATGACAACCTGGCACCTGCGATTTGTCAATTCCTGCATAATACCACTAGAGAGAAAGAAGGGGCAATTTTTGCCCTCCAGAACTGCCTGTGACTGAAAGGAAGAAATTTTCCTGTCGCTCCTCAATTATGAACAAGGTTTTCAAATTTCTGTGACTTCTGAAATAGAAGTTCTGCACTTATCCCTCGAATGAATGGATTGTGACCATGGGTTCCATTTCAAAATTATTTGTACTACTACCCCCCCCCCCCTTCTCTTCCTGTCATTTTAGTGATAAAGAGTTTTATATAAATAATTTCCATTACAAACCGTATTGGTCATATGATAGGCGTGCTTATGGAAGAAGTCATAATAAGGAGAAATTGAAGTTTCAATACATCAACGCTGTGGAGTCATCTGGACATAACAAGGGACGAGGTTCGAATCCTGTTGGAGGCACACTAATACACCAGACATGCACCTTGTCCATATTCCTCTGTGAAACTTCTAACGAATTGGTACATGTTGGAATGAGCGTATATGTATAATAAACCTCCCGTGAAGTTTGTTTCTGTGTAATGCATGTTATGTGTAGTGCTGCCATCTGCAATCAATTTTTTAAACTATGAGTATTTCCTCAACTCATAGTGAGTGAAGTGTAATGAATGAATGATTGTAACGTTGTAGGCCTGTTGCTCTCTGCAGCAAGACTTTTAACGAGGAGATCGGCTCGCATTCGCGCCTCGAAGCTGGGAACCGCCGAAAACCAACTTCAGCCGACCATCACTTCGGCGGCGGTGGGGTTTGAACTGTTGGAGGCACACTGGTGGTTGGCTGAAATTGGTTTTCTGTGATTTTTCAACTTTGTGGCGCTAATGCGAGAAGGTTTCCCATTTGAAAAAGCCTCTCTGCGGAGAGCAGTCAGACCTTCAACACAGACCTACATAGCACGAAAATACCATCTTAAATTCAAAATATCCGAAACAGATGGCAGCACCCGCAAGAACATGTATCAAAAGCAACTCTAACAACATAAATACTTAGGGGCCACACATACACTCAGAAAACACATTCCAGCATGCACCGATTCTTTGAAATTTCGTAGAGGAATGTATACGATGTGCATGTTTGTATGGTTAAGTAGTAGTTGTTGTTGTATTTCAAGTCGGTATTTGGCTCAGAAATTTTGCTGCTCATTTTTACGGACCGATGTGCGTCCCTCCCCCTCCCCACTCATGAATACAAAATTAATTTTCGGGGAGATTTTACCATCGACGTAGAAGAAATGTAACGTATAAAATTCTATCCATATGACACGAAAGACAGTGTTAAAAATAGCTGCAAATATCCCTATTCTGGATGTTTTGTTGAACAGAAACATTCTACTCTATATAAGGAAAAGCTATAACTTCCAACAGTTTGACAAAGGGACAAGTTTCCAGCGAAAGAGAAATCGAAATTTCCAATATCTTTTCCGGAATTGCCGTTCGCAACGCGGTGTTGTGTTGGCAAACAACAGCGAGTAGGGTCAGTGTACGTACAAACACAGCACTGTGGCTCCTTCAGGCCCCGCCCGCGTTCTCGACAGAAATCGATATTCGTCTTGCCAACGTTACACTTACACACAAGACTCTCTCTCTCGACGACAGCGAAAATCCCATGACGGATAGACTAGAGAGAGTCACCTACTCCCCACTTTCTCGTCCTAATCAGCCGGATAACTCCCAAGGATCCGGGCGCAATTACGCGGGATGTAAACAGGGCGTGTGTGGAGCAAGCAGTCCTTACAAGACTGAAATAACACGGTGTCATCTAAGAACCTCTGGAGTCTGCCACAGCGGTTAAGATGTTATTCTCTTTAAAGAAAATGACGGTCATTTTATAGTTCCCTACATCGAGCTCGGCAGGAAAGCCAGTGTGTGTGTGTGTGCTACATTCCTCTTCCCTGCGTGTATCTTCCCCTCCATCATTTCTCACTTTAATATTTCAAAGCGTAAGCTAATCTTATCTGGAGCACTTTTGGCAGAGAAATTTGTTTTCTCTCCCCCTCCTCCTACAACTTGGGAGAACGAGAGAGAGAGAGAGAGAGAAATACGTGCCAATAATTAAATGAGCTCAGAAATCCCACGAATTTACTAAAGTCGATTAATCAATTCTTACGAGGCCGTCTCGAATAATAATAGTTAACGGCCGTTCCTTGGTTGTCGGAAATCATCCTCCTCTTCCGTTAATAGTGATTAAAATGATTTCGAGTGGCTCATTGAGAAAGAGCGCATTGGTTTTAATGACTGAGAAATATGCAGAAGTTATAACTTTTCTCACTAAATCACAACTAGTCGTTCTTATCTAAACGGCTTCACTACGTAATCCCTTTCAATTAGAACTTTCAAAGAGCTATTAATGTAAAGCCCCTACTCTACGCACTTGTTGAGAGAATACGTTTATATCAACGTTCTTCAGTATTTGAAGGGAGAAAAATAAATATACAGGATTAATACCATAAGTCCGTTATCAGAAAATATATATTTCCTTGCCTCTAACAGAAAGCGTATGGTAGAGGATAATATAACATTTGTGTGAGTGCTATTATGAGTAACATACTCGAAAGTTCAAAACACACCGCCGGCTACAATATTTTCCACAGGTGACAATTTCTCTGAAGGTTCTATAAGGTTCTACTGATGCGCTCTCAGGATATTTTTTATAAGATCTTTGGGAAAAGGGGGAGGGGGGGGGGTAAAAACGAATCATGTTGATATCATGTGATCGGAAAGGGTAACTGAAGATAAGGGGGTCATTAAGTATTACGTCAGCATCGAGGGGGGTGGAGGGGGTTTCGGATTTGCTGACTTTTGATGACAAGGGGGGGGGGGGGTTTGAAGGTTGCTTACATCATCAACCACCCCTTTTTGAAGATATGAAATATTCTAAGCTGCTGACAAAATTTTGCTGACGGGGGGGGGGGGGGATGCCAAAAATGGCTGAAAATCTGCTTACGTAATACTTGAATGGCCCTAAGTGTCAGTCACTGTTCATCAGCACTGCTGGACCAATTCGTTAGAAACTACGCAGAGGAATGTGTACGAGTGACATGTATATGCATATATAGTTAAGTAGTAGCATTACTGGACAACTGAGACTCTGTATGTGGGAAGGGTCGTCCATTTCACATTTTGACTACCAACGTATACGCAGAATTGAGATTAACTCCCAAAAGTAAAGTCGATATTTCACCATCATAGTGGAGTATAGGTGACGTTACCCCATACATAAAAAGAAGGAGGAAAAGGAAAATAGACGAATGAAGAGAGAAATAAAACTCTCTGCAGAGAATTTACAGAGTTTTATTTTTCTCTTCATTCATCTGTTCCCCCCCCCCTTCTTTTACTTAATACTTGAATTCTTCAGGGCTCCCACTCAAAAAATGAGAAAAAGTAGGAAAACGCAGGACTAAAAAGTAGGATGGGGGAGGGTAACTCCCCTTAGACAACATAATCATAGCATAATGGAAAAAAATCCCTAAAAAAATTCTTTTTTGCAAAAAAAATTTTAATTTTGGATTAACTTTTTTTTTCATAGCACTATTTCAGTTTCCTATAAGATTGACTTAAGCCAAAGCAAAATGATAAATGACTTGGTTACAAAACCAATTTTTGGCCAAAACAGTGTACTCGCAACTACAGATAATTCTTTGCTGTCTCTCCTCATATGCATTACATTCTTTTTTTGTAGTCTTCCAAAGTGCAGAGCTTGTCAACTCTCTTCGACAACGCATAGCAAATTTTGAAGACTTACGTTTTTTAAGAATGACGCTCCTTCGAGACCACTTTCAAAAGCACAGTGCAAAATGTGTGGATTACAAGATCCGATGTAAATAAGGCAAGGTGAACCTGATTTACTGCGTTGTCCATCATTTTTTAAAGGGATTTGTTCACATTTTACTGTTCAAAATGCTAGTGTAATCATTTTTGACAAATGAAGCACTTCCATTTCTAGCTCTTTGCTGAGCATTGTAAATAGTGTTTATGCCTCTTCATGCCTTAAAAATACAGAAGACAACTGAATGCTATTTGGTAGCATCAGAATCACCAAACCTAGAATACGCCTATGTATCCAACTGCTTTGAAATGCAAACTATTGCTTCACCTATTTGCACCGTAATTTTGAATGATGAATGTTAGTTACTGTCCAAGACCATGAAGTAGACTAATAAATACAAAATTATTTTTCCATCCAGACAGAAGTTTTTTATGACTACTATACTTGTTGAACCCTCAAACTAAGCAAATGAAAAATTAATCAACCAAATGGTCCACATACACCGCCTCCCCCAAAAATGATAAAGTTTCTGCTTTGGCAGAATCATTAATTGCATTCTTCAACATTTGTAATATTTGGCAATATATCAATGATTCCCTGCTCAATTAAAATCAATTACACAAATTTTGTCGATAGGATTTGTGATAAAAAAGTAGGAAAAGTAGGACAAAAACTAGAAAGTAGGACAAAACCGATAAAGTAGGACATTTTACCAAAAAGTAGGAAAAGTAGGACGAGTGGGAGCCTTGATTCTTTTATACGAGTACCGTATTGAAGGCCAACCCTTCCGCCGCTAATGAATGTTAAAAGCGGTGAACATGAGAACTTGTCCTCTTCTTGGAGCCAATTTGGTGCCAAGTTGTGATCCTTAGTGTAACACTATCTGCAAGGAATTTATATAGTGTTACACTAAGGATCACAACTTGGCACCAAATTTGCTCCAAGAAGAGAATAAATCCTCATGTTCACCGCTTTTAACATTCATTAGCGGCGGAAGGGTTGGTCTTCAATACGGTACTCGCATAAAAGAATTCAAGTATTTAACATGTTCACTTCAAATTATTGAAGATGACAGCCCTATCTAGAACATGACACATGCATAACTTTGATATTGTTAGTACCACATACATACACACTCATAACACACACATTCCGGCATGTACGGTTGTACATGCCGGAATGTGTGTGTATAGTAGTAGCAAATGGGCTAGTTAAAGCAATTTCACCAACAGCATGAAGATTCCCATAGGAACAATGAGTTATATAATCAGTGCCACCTGTCTAGCGACTATGTGCTTATTTTAATATTTTCTACCATCCTCTGAAGTTTCCACGTCAAGTTTTAAACCAGCCTATGCATTAAAAAAAAAAAGAAGTAAATAAGCTTTCACTGGCTTTTGTTCTGAATTCTCATAACGATTGTTTACTCGTTTTATTCACACATGGATCCATATAGACAAGAATTCTCAACACGAAATCATGAACTGCAAAACATTTTAACGATGGATTCACAAACAATCTTTTAAAAGGATTTTCATTGAATCCACCACGAACAAATTCAACTTTCCTAACGATATTACAAGAAAATAATTGTCTATCCTTTGGAACTTCCTATTCACAAAGAGAGAACTTTCCTCTCCTTATATACCACAAAATATACTTCCCTTTATCCAATTCGGATAAAGCAATTTAAAATATAGAAAGCCAGAGAGCAAAAGATTCATCACTCACGGAGAAGAAGGGGAGAAAACTATTGATTTCACATTCCAAAATGATGCATCCTACAAAAAAAACCGCACTACACCATCCAAGGGAGTAGTACAATCCCGTTATTTCCAACCATTTCTCTCTTCTTTTACAATCTTCCATTATCTATTGAGAAACTTTGGGATGGATATTCTCCTCCCTTTTCTCTTGAACCTCAAAAGAGAAAAATTCATAGTTTTTAACGAGCCTGCGTGATCTCGAATAATACGAGCAAAGAAAAGCGTTTTTCACCCAACTCGTACATTGAATAACGATCTCATAGTGACGCCATCTGTAAACGCACAATGGCGTACTTTATTGTAGGAAAAAAAAAAAATTAAGATAAATGCATTGGGATCTTTCACCCGGACAGATAATAGAAACGAGAGAAATCGCGTTTATGGTATCTTTCTGACACTAGTGGCAAGACAGGCATATGGGAGTGGAAACGTGCCATGGAATCGTAACAATTACAGGTTACGTGGATATGTTGTATGTGCCACTACACAGCTCTCATTTACGAAGAGTCTTCTACTACAGCAAAGAGTAGTGGAAGCGAGTTTCCGGACACAATCTCTCACGTGCCGAGAGTAGCGATCGAATAAGTTTCCCTGATCAAAATGCACGATCACACCGCGTCGAGAACACTCCTACTTTTTATTTCCTTGCCGATTATTATATCCATTGCATTGAACGTGATGGGATATAGACTGCGATAATGGAAAGCGAGTTCCTATTGTGTTCGATGTCTGAACGATACTGTACTAGAACGTTTGGCGAGTTTTGGACTCTGAATAATGCTATACGGGATATACCAGAATATTTGGCGGGTTTTGGACGTTACGGCAACGGTTTAACCCTTTCTGCGGTTTTATAAATTTCACTGATCCGTATTGTAACTGGCACAGTGGAAATAACCAAACCCTCTATAAAATGACACTTTTTTTTCGGAGAATGCTCTCCGACTTTGTGCAGGTGATAGTGCTTCCCTTAAACCCTCGTTTACTCGTCGCTAATTTCGGTCAAGTCGTCACTATGAAAAAGTTTGAGAAAGAGGAACAGACTATTTTTATGGCTCCCATTAAAAAAAGAGCTTGTTAGCAGCATTGCCATATGCTTAAAAGTCCCCATAAAATCCTATATACCCAAAGGGAACAGTTTAAGTAACGGAAGTTACGCTGGGGAAGTTCATTTGCCGGCTAAGGTTTTCGGCACGTTGGGGACTGTTCAAGCTAGACCTCATTTCCGCCTGGGCTCCATTGGAGAAACTGGACAAAACGCGAGACACCCAAGCCAACACCTTCTAGAGCAAGGTATGTTCTTGCTAACTAAAGGCTCTGCTTTAGAAGGTATTGCCCAAGCTGTGTCGCAAGAAGCAACGTAAGCACTTCGCCCCTTATGATAAATAATCATAGAAAGCATGGACTCTACTAATTTAGGGCTTGAAATTTGAACAAGATATCTTTGTTGAAAAAAATTAGACGTTCTTTCCCAAGTTGAGGTCTTCTGTTTACTTTTCCTTGCCCAGGGCCCCTCCACCAAGTCAAAAGTGTTCGAGATTACTTTGTAATTACATCATGAACTACTGATGAAGAATTCAAACACTAAAATTAAATTTGACGTATATGTAAAATTGATGTGCAATAGAGAGTTCTGTTATGTGTGGGCGGGGTGCATGTGTGGTGTAGCAGTAGTAGGTAGGGCCTCCAAAAAATGGCTCGGGGATCCATGATGTTCTTAAGTCAGCCAACTCGTTGGGCAATTTGCCTGTTAAGAGCGTTGTATTTGTATTGTATTGTATAACGCGCGCATAGTCCTACACTGCCCAAAAGGGAAGGGAAAGTCATACTTCGAACGCTTCTTTTGTTATCAAAACGAGAAAAACAGTTGACCCCGCCCACTGGCTGATCGACAGCCAGTTCAATCGGGGGGGGGGGGGGGGGGGAGAGAACGTTACCGACTCTCTGGTCTTGTCATTGCCGAAATAAGAGGGTTTCAAGGAGGCAAGAAAATGGGACAGAAGAATGGGGTTGGAATATAGAAAATAACTCACGCTATCCAATATTTTGCGACTTAATACTGGCTTTCCAGATTATCTACTCAATATGATTCGATGTTCCCGCAATACAAACTGTGCTACTTTATTATGATGCGGATGCAAGCGTAATGGATTGCCCTGTTCAACAGCTTGTGAGGTGTGCCTGGATGTAAAAACAACAACCTCACTTCCAACTATGAATCTGATGAAAAAGGTTAATTAAAGCGTTTTGCTTCACTGAAACATTCCTGTAATTAAATAATTTTAAGTAGAAATTTGAAAGGAACAGTGAATTTTTGTGTTCCGTTTATAGATACTCCAATTTTAAGTTGTGGAAATAATAAAAATATATTTTTCCATACAAAGCGTACATCAAGTTGCCTTTGCTTTAAATCGAGAAAAAACCCACTGCCATTTTAAAATCCATATATAGCAGTGTTTCCGTGGTCGAATTTCGTCTGATTTTGGATATGTTATTCAGTAAATGATTACTGATTAAAAAGCAATTTAAAAAGCTTCGGTTGTAATTTTCCTGGGGTTCATACACAAATTTCCTGGACTACCAGTAATCGTGGAAATAAAAAAACATCAAGTTAGAGAGAGAGAGAGGCGAATTTTCTCGTCAGTTCGTCATTGCCGTTGAGAGGGTCAAATGTGAACTATACTGAGATGTCAGGTTATTCAATATACACTATATATGTTACCGCCAAAGCCCGAAGTAGCCAGCCTAATTGAACCGCCAATGTCCAAAATTCGGGCTTTCGCCAGTTTCTATATGTTGATTCCTATACATGTATCACAAATATATCGATATTCAGATCCCTTTGATCGTTAGTGTTGCGATAGCTAACCATAATAATTATGGCTAATTATAAATGGCCATAGTTGTCACACAAAAAAAAAAAAAAAAAAAAAAGTCAACGTGGCGATGACCCCGAATCATGGCGATCGATATAGGAATGCATAGGGATCGATATATAGGGGACGGCTAAAGCCAGGCGTCAGCCCGAATTTCGGACATTGGCCAGGTCAACCATGCTGGCCATTTCGCGAAGTGGTAACTTCGGGCTTTGGCAGTAACATATACATAGAGAAAATTCACGACAATTAAAGTACAGAAAAGACCTCAAGACCTCTCCCAAGGAACACAAACTTTTTAGGCCAATTTTTTTACCTCATACTTAAAATTATTTCACCTCTATTAAGAATCCACCTCTTCGAATGCCCGGTATTCTGAAGGAATGAGGGTGTTCGTTCCCTCACTATCGGTTTATCAACCCTCGGTCTATCACCTCCCTTCGGAGGAAACAATCGGCTGCAGTTTTATATCCGAAGATGTGCGTCGGGATATTTTGTTCCTTATATACCCAACAGTGTCCAAGCATTAAAGTTTTAAAACCCACTGTTAGCCAATTAAATTTACATCAAAATATATTTCTACTTCTGTTCTTCAATGGACACAAAAAGTTGTTCTGCATCAGGAAAGTATTATAGTCACGTGCAAACCAGGATTCTACGTAGACGGAAATCGTATCTATCATTGGACGTTTGACGTTTTCTGAATTATAGCGTCTGTCGGACTTCATTCAATACGGAAAAATGGATGGAATCACAAAACGTCTTCGAAGTCTGTTATTTCAAGTCGGAAAAGCCAAAAAAGGCAGTATCTTCCGATATTTTATCAAATAGCGTTTTTTTTTTTTTTTTTGTACCGCTTTCCGAATTTCGATCGCCATTTGCAACTCAATTTTTCAGAATTTGGAAAATTTTCATCCGTGACTTTCCATAATTCGTCGAAATGTATCTGTATCTTTTGGAGCAAAAAATAATTATTCCAAGTCATTCCGTTGAGTTTTAAACACTTGTTCTACCTAAACATACCGATTTGACCGCAGTTGAAAATTTTATTGCTTAAATAGATTTTAAATACACTATGAATGCATTTTTCTAGGAAATAAAATTGTTGATTTCTCTTATAAAACTATGGAATAGTCATTTATGCTTCAGTACATTTCATTTTCTTACGTTGCTTCTTGCGACAGAGCCTGGGTGTCTCGCGGTTTCTCCAGTACATTTCAGGAGTGAGCAAATACACAGGGGCAGGGCATGAAAAAATCATGATTTTTAAAAAAAAATCGGATTTTTTAAGTTGAAATTAACTGACTACTTATTAATTAAAACAAATGTTGTTAATCATTAAGAATGCAGACGTGCCAACTTTTGGAATCCAGAAATCCGGAGATTCTCCCGAAGGGGGGGGGTAGCTCCCCCTCCCCCTATGCGGTACTCATAGACTCGATCAAAAAAAAAAAAGTTTTCGAGAAAAAAAAATTAATCAATTAAAAAAAAGTTCCATTCTTCTCCCCCCCAAGGCAGGTTCTGCATTGTCCCCCTCTCGAGCAGAATATAATTCCATGTCAGTCTTTCCATGCAGAATGGCAGAATAGTGAAATCACATCTACATACTGTTTATAAAACGTTTCCTTCCGTGGATGCTATCAGTGATTGATAATCTTGACTATATGAACTCTTAAAAGCTTTATATTTAGCTTAATATAACTTACGAGTTTTATATTTTCTTTCTGAAGTCATATTTAATCGGAGAAAACAATTAAAAACTTAAAAATACAAAGCTGCTAACGAAAAAATTTGTTTTACCGCGCGGTTGTTAATGGAATACTATAACGATTATACAGGAATTTCGGCAACCAAGGGCTTCCCCCTGATGATTGCCGATAAATACTACGTAAACAAAGTCACGTCTTTGCCAGTTGCTTAAATGCGGTCACCAAGATTTTTTTCCGGTTGCTCAATGGAAATGACCACGGCTGTCCTCTATGGGTGTTTTCCCTAACGACAACGTGAAAGCTCGCGTAAAATCTAATTTTCTGCCAAAATCCGGAGAGCGAGAGGAAGGATGAAAAATCCGGAGTCTCCCGCCTAAATCCGGAGAGTTGGCAGGTCTGAGAATGCATATTTTCATATCGCCTACCTATATATTTTTCTCCTAATCACTCAAATTTAATTCAACATTAATGAATAGTTGAACAAAGAAACTACAACCAAAATTCTGTGTTTATATAAACATGAAAGGATGTTGAGCCGAACTGCAACTGCATGGATTAACATTCTAATTGTAGAGAAAAGTGATTTTATTCATGAGAGCACAACCCCCCCCCCCCCCTCCACTATCTAAGTGAATGCGTGATGGCAATCAAGTATCATTCATATGTGGTGTGGCTATCTCAATTCACTCTATGCACAATCAAAGGGCCATTCAGCATCAATTAAATAAAACAAATTCTATTGACAAGATTGTTTCTTGCACAATTAATGGATGTGTTTCCGACTTGCACGATGTTGCTTAATAGTTTACACATTCTTATTCTTTCACAGATTTAATGAGTTTTAGTGAAATAAAACGAGCAAACTCAAAATTTTAATACGGAAAGTAAAGTCGAAAGTCCAACAATATTCATATAGCAATTACGGTATAGAATTCAAGGCTTTATATAAAGAAATAATTCCCGTTTTTTTTTTGTCGGGGTGGGGGGGGGACCTAGTGACCTATTCTAATACAATGAAAATACTTAATGCAGTTCAGCTGAGTTCTATATATAAGTTCAACTATATATTACTACCCTATATTTTTCTACAATTTTTTCCATGCATGAAATCTAGAAATAAAGCAGCTTTTCTGCATTATATCCAGGGATTAGGTTCAAGTCTATATTTACCCTAAAAATTTTCTATACTTTTTTAATTATGAACTTCATCACATATTAGTTACATGCATACTATACCATGTTACTTATACTTCAATATCATTGAAGTTATGTAAAGGAAAAACAAAATTTAAATCTTGTGGTTTAAATCAATGATTTTTTTTTAATCAAGCTGATTTTTAAATCGGCGGCCCTGATACAAGGTGTTTCAGAAAAAGATGGGCTAATTTCTAATAGGTGATAGAAATAATTTTAGTATCAGAGATTCATCTGTGATATTTGCATCTTCGTCACATAATAATTAGAGAAGTTATACTATAGTTATTATTTAAGGGGGGGGGGGCACGATACTGAGATGACCCTACATAGATAGAACCGGATCAACAGAGAAGCTCATTGATGTCTAGCCCAGGGTCCAGACCTGGTTAATGAAATTTTTGTTCACTGTAAAATTTACTCAAATCAATAGAAAGGATTTGGTTACTGGGTGAGGACTGGGGCCATGAAAAAAAAAGTAAAAAGGTAGTGCCAATGGACGAAAAATTGTCGAGGAACACTGGTTTAGATCCTATTCCACTGGTTCTCCAAGTGTGCGTCGCCGGCCTCTGTTAGGAGCGTTGCGACAGACAGACGAATGCTTTAAAGTGATTCTTTACTTGACTATCCTGGGGAAGGGGATCCATTGATAAACGATGACAAGGCCAAAAGAGCTGCGGGTGAGAAAGGTTTGAGAAACACTGTCCTATTCCGACTAGCATTTGAGCACGGAGCTAAAACAACCGTTTTCTAGGAAGCATAAAAATATGGCACAGAAACTGGCCTATAAAAGGCGTAAGAACGACGCCTAATAACATAGTACAGGGTTTCACAAATCGGAAAAAAAATTTAAGCACCAAACATTCGCCCCCCCCCCCCGATCTGTCCAAAATAGTGTGGGGTTTTTTTTGGAGACTTAAGGATACTTTTCTGTGACAGCATACATGCTGACGTAATTTCTGATATTTTTGTTTTGTCCTTAGACTTCAATTCAGTGTTGTCATACTTAAAACAAAATTAGTCACCAATGTCAATTTTTTTAGTCGCCATGGCGATCTGGCACCTGGGATTTGTCAAGCCCTGACATGGTGCATCCTGAAATTGGTAGAAATTATTAAAATAATCAATAACTCACTTGTGGCCATGAGACTGAAGATACTGGCCGATATGAATATATGCGTCATAAGAAGACATTTTTCTTAATCCTCTAAGGTTACTTAAAGAGACAATCCTGGATCTCACAGGATATTTCAATGAAACTCGGTTTATACGTCGTAGAGTGTGCGCTAGGGGGAGAGAGAGAGGGAGGGTATTTACATAATGCCTCTCCATCTCTAGCCACGAAAGATTCATTTGCGTAATTTCCTAATAAACAGCTTCGCTCAGAAAACTTCCGTTCCGAGGGCGAACCAACTTCGAAATACCGTGAAGAGCGGTGAGACTTGGAAAATTCCTTGATCCGGCGACCATTAAATTTTCCCGTCTTCCGAAAGACCAAAGGGAATATAAAATTAATTTCAAATTAAAAGCGTCCGGATCAAAGAGCAGTGAAAGGCTTTCCCTCTAGAGGATTAAATGCGGCGCTAGATCTTTAGTAGAAAACGGTTTTGGGAATTAAAAATATGCTTAACTTAGGGACTGTTTAGAATATCCTCTCATAAAAAAATCATCTGCGTGAGAACCTCTCGTGATAGAAGTGAAACTTGTAGGTTTGACACATGACTTCATTCACCTCAATTAAATTCAATTTTAAATAATTAAAATTGAATTTAGAAATTTTAAATAAGATTGACCTTGTTGACCTCTTATTTTTCTTAAACTCTCCCCCCCCCCCAAACTCGACTCACTTGATCTAATTGACCCCTTAAACCCCAAGACATCATCCGCCCCATAGAATTCTAACGAGTTTGGCTCATATGGAATTGTAATTTAACCCACTGTAAAATCCCATGTGTGGCAAATTTGTTCTCTAAAAATTTCCGGCAATAAGCGTGGTTGGCTCTAAATCGGGAGGGGGGATCTCTTTATCGGGACTGAAGTCTAGTACAGGATTGAAGAGTAAGAAAAAAAAGTGAAGTGCTCTGGGCGTACAGCGTTATGACAGCGCAGCCAATTAGGAGCTATCACTGTGACGTCACAAAACTTGCATTCGAATGGGAAATATACTAAGATATTAATAGCACAATAGGTCACGAGAGAGAATAGCTTGCTCGGAGCATGCGCTTAGGGATATTCATTGTTCCGTGGTCTGATCCATAGCCGCTAATACCCCCCTCCCCCCACTCAACTTTATTTTCTTACACGGGTAGGTCCCGAGAGAGAGTAGTTTGCTCCGCACAAGCGCTTCAGGATATTCATTGCTCCGTGTCCCGCTACTTACCCCCCACCTTTAACTTTATTTTCTTACACGGCCGAATGTGTGTGTATATTGATAGTGTGCCCACCACCCCACCACACAATCAGTTATTCTACGCAACGGGTTTTGAGAAAAAGAAAGAGTTTCAATTTTTGTGATGATTTTCTCTCTCATACATAAATTCACTCTTATGTCACTATGGAAGTTTCACAAAAAAACAACAACAACTTATTATTTCTAAATAGCGATTTTGTTTGTGCCGAGCACAAAATTGAAACCGTATTTTAAAAAATGGGGAGAAATCTCATGAACATATCATTCAGCTGTTTCAATAGAATTTTCAAGTCTATCGTTGTAAGGCCGGGATTACACTATAAAAGTTTGATAAAATCCCTTTTTTAAACCTTGAAAAATCTAGTAATTAAGGTTATTGGTTACATTCTAGAAAATGCAACCGGTGATCTTATTGGCTGCATTTTTCAAGTTTTATAAAAGAACTTTTACCAAACTTTTATAGTGTAATACCGGCTAAGAAAAGTGTTGTGAGATTGATTGATTTGAAATTGCACCGCGGGCCATTCCAGTGAATCTGTAAATATACTGCGAGCAATTTTAAATAATCTGGATGCTGTATGTACAGTGTACACTATCATTTAGTAAATAACGTTAAAAGTCAACGAATTTTGACTGTTTACATTGAATCTTGGTTAATCATTGACAATGATCCTACCCATCGTCGTGCGATGAACAAGATGTCTCAAAATTGACGAGCCCATTTGAAAAATTAAGGTTCTTGAAAACGTTTATATAAAAAAACATTAAATGTTTTTAAATTAAATTAATTTTTCAAATGAGCCTGTCAATTTCGGGATGCCCTGTGTATGTACCGTATTTTTCCCATTGTCTTTTCGAGTCCCCCATGAACCAATGTTTCTTAACCCTTTTTTCACTCGTGCCCGAACCATATTTTTCCCCCAAGGTATCTTATCCAGGATATCCATCAACATATAAACATATTCAATTGTTGGGAAAAAAAATTTCATGGATAAAGTCAACCCTTGATTCAGTGAGTTTCTTGGGGTGATAGGGGGGTGAATTCCATTCCATGCAGGTGCGTCTAAACAATATGGAGCCCTTCGGAAAAATTACGTTCCCGCGATTCTTTGTTAGCTAGACGTTACTTAATCTCCAGATCGTGGTACCAGATCACATCATCTATCACTGTCGACACTTAGAACACACACAACACACTCACACTTCAAACATTAATTTGATCATTTTTGTCGCACCATAGTCATTTTCTGCACATGAGGGCTGGAACCTACAATTTATTGCCGATTCCGAACGGCAGCCTTTTTTTATACTAACCGATCAATATTACTCAGCAATCTTTTTCCGTGGTTACGTCACCATTTCTGTTGTACCACTTGTCAGGAAATTTCTCACACATTCATACTTAGGGAATACATGCATAACACGTTCTGTCACGTATCAATCAGATAGAAGTTCCTCAGAGGAATGCATACGAGGAGCATGAGTGGTGAATATGTGGTGCTTTTTTGCTTAGAAACTTTGGGGGATCAGACTGGAGTGCTCCAACCTCCCTCTAAGGCTAAGAAACACATGCAGTGATTGACAATGATAGAGAAGCTACTCAATTTTTTAATTAACAAAAACAAATCACAAAAAACACTACAAACGCATGGAACGGGCACATGTGCCAAAACAACAAAAAAGAGCGTCATATATCTCCACGGCTTTGACTTCTTCAGTAACAACAAGGGGAAAAAAATATATATCATATCCGGACGGCTTTGACCGATTCCCCACACACACATTCAGAATTCAAATTTCTTTCCCAAGTTTGAAGCCAACGTATAGAGATTTCCCATCTCTGATCTATGGGACATTCTTTAACCTTTTAAGCGGTTTTTAAAATTTCCCTGATCCGCACTATAACTGCCACAGTAGAAATCACTATACCTTCTAGAAATTGCCACCTGCTTTCAAGGATTTTTTTCCCCGATTTCGTGAAGAGGCAATGGTTTACCAACAAAACCCAAAATAACAACAATAAAAGAAACAAGGAAAATAAAAAATATCGTTTTGTTATTTATGCTGTGTGTGTGTGTGTGTGTGTGTGTACACATAATTGAATATTATCTCGAAGGGGAAAGAAAAACTTCCTTTCTGTCTCTTTTTGTGTTTCTGACTTTGAACAAAAGCTGACTCCGCCCACTGGCAGCCGATTCACAGGACGGGGGTTGGGGGTGCATCCTATCGGGCACAGCTGTCTGTGCAGAGCTAACTGGCTCGTGATCACTGAAATGAGAGGGTTTTAAGACGACGAGATACATATAACACTCTCTCTCTCGGATTTTTTTTCCACACCGAGCACAACTCCGGTCTATCGCCATGGGCAATTCACTACCGAGTGAGTTGTGCCAGACGTGTTAGGACCTTGAGTGCGTATCTATTGTTGTTTCAGATTTTTCAGTGCTTGTTGCGATCTATATTTCAGACGTTAAGTAAGTGAAGTGTAATGATTGAATATTTGTACCGTTGTAGGCCTGTTGCTCTCGGTGGCGAGATTTTTTAAGGGGGAGATCGGCTCGCATTCGCGCCTCGAAGTAGGAAACCACAGAAAATAAACTTACCACCACTGTGGCAACGGTGGGGTTTGAACCCGATTCCTTGCGATGCTGCGAGTCCGTCACTAGGATCACTGGACCACTACAGCGGCAATATATCTCGGATTTGCCGCTGTAAGGGTTAATAGTACTATACTTATCTTTTGTAAATAAAATTTTTAAGCAATCTCAGAAACTCATTTTTTGAAAGAAAACACGTGAAAGAGGAAGAGGAAAGAAAAACGCTTGTAAGCGGCGAAAAATGTTCAGAGAAACTGATAAGTAAAGTTTTATCTCCTATTTCACTCTGGGTATCAACGGAAAACTTAATAAAACACCATCATATCATTAAAACAACATCCAACAGAAAACAACCCATCCATCACAATTAACAACCAGTATAACGATCCTATCAACAGAACCAATTTCATTACATTACCTGGAGCTACACGTCCTTAGGGAATAAAGTCCGAGGAATAAACATTTAGGCTGAGTAATGATTAGCTCTGTGCTATATATATATATATATATATATATAATTCAGGACTGTCAGTACTTAAGCCCAAACAATGTAAAAAAAAACCCAAACAATAACAACTGCATTGGTTTTTTTTCCGGTGTATAGGAGAATTATTTTTCAAACAAAACAAGGAGGATTTATCAAACAATGCTTTTCGAGGCAATGAATTTCAGGTAATTCTTGGGCAACACTGATTTTCACACAATGCTCCCGTCAACCTCCATGCTCTTCAAAAATCGTTGTGCGAAAGGGTGTTTTAGTTTTAAGCAATGATTTTTCAAACCAAAATGGTTTTTATGAGAGATGCTTTCAACAGTAATGAGTTTTTGAACTGTTTTCAGCAACAATGCTTTCTCAAAAAAAAACACTTTTAGCCTCATAATTTTTTTAAACACTTTCAGTAACAATATTTTTTTCAATATTTCTTCAGTTGTATTGATATTGCTTCAATATTTTATCACTTCCAGATTCATATATTTTAAAAACTACACGTTCAACAACAATATATTTTTTTACATCAAATAACACTTACAGAAGCAAAAATGTCTTTCCCAATTGCTAGATGCAGAAATGCCTTTTCCAATCACACTTGCGGATGTATATGTAAAACAAAAAACTTTCGGCAACAACGGTTTTTCAAACAATACCTTCCGCGAAAACGATTTCAATTATGTTATAATGCTTTACGAAACGAATATTCTAGTATTGTAGGAGCCCCCCCCCCCCCAACCCCCCAAAAAAAACTCCGAGTAAACAAATAAATAAATAAATAAAAACCACAAAAAACACATTTAAACGCAGATTTAAGAACTCATGCAGCAAAAGAAAATCTCTACAAGATGACATTCCCCAGTCCCTCGAAAAAATCAGCCCTTCAGAGGAGTGGCTGTAGTGGCTGTATATTAGTAGTTCATCTCTATAGAGATGAACTACTAATATAAGACGAGAAGTGGCCGTTTTGTAGGCCAATATTCAGAGTAGGCCCCTTCAGAGAGATTCCACTGTAGTTGCGACTGATACTCAGTCTGATACTGTAGTTGCGACAACACAGTTCATTTTGAATCCACCAAACAGATAAGAAGATACAGCAGTGTTTAGAAAAAGAGAGGCGCTAACAGCCAAAATACAGACAAAAGAATCCCCACGACTAAATAACGGATCCTCACTCAGTGACCAGACGGGAAAAAAAACAAACTAAGTAGTGTTAATTCACGGAGTATAATTACCAAAAAAAAAAACAAAAAAAAAAACGCTGAGGAGGGAAGTCGCTAATGATGCACTGAAAAACTAACTGCATGCGATTAGGATTGACAAGCAGTAGTTTGGTCTACAAGCTCCAAGCCATGTTCTTATTTTTTTTTCCCCACTTAAAACTGAGCCCGCATTTTCATTAGACTTTTTTCCCTCTTTTGGAAAGGCTTGACAAGCTTTGGGAAGAGCGATTTTGAAATCACAGACTTTTTTTTTCTCCTTCAAAGTTTGGCGAAGAAAATCCCGATAACGAGTCATTAAGGGTGAGAAATATTCACCTGGACGATGACAAAAAATAGCATTAAATGATGCTTGCAAGTTGGTGGTGAACCCCCCCCCCCCCCCCACAAGAAAGAGTTTTCTCCAATAAAAGCAGTGGTTGTGAGGCACACCAGCTTCCGCAAATTTTCAAAAACAAAAGTACTCAGTGATACATGCATTAACCGTACACAACTCTGGTCTATCGTAATATAGAGAGAACCTCTATCAAAATCAACAGCTAGACAATGGAATCTAACTGTTCATAGCAGGAAAAAAGTGTATCCGAAGAGCTTCTAAACGGGGGGGGGGGGGGGGGGGGACAGGATAAGATTATGCATGCGAGTGTGGTTATATACACATATTTAAATGCATGTTTGTGTATAAAACTGTCCATTTATGCAGGCGTTCTACATTTCATGGGCAGTGCCGTCTTACGGCATGGGCCCACACGGGCACGGCCCGGGGGCCTCACAAAAATGTAATCAGGTTGAAATTTTCGAAAATTTGCCTGGTAGGGCCTCAGAAAAATCATTTGGCCCGGGGGCCCATGATGCTCTTAAGACGGCCCTGTTCATGGGTTCGGTCCCAGCTTCCAAATCGGGAGTGAGAAACTAGCACTTGATTAATGCAAATGTTGTAAAGTCTGTAACTCGTTGTGGCAAGATTTTTTCGAGGAGAGACGTTTGTGATTCGAAATTGAAAAACTACAGATCCAGGGAGGTTCGAACTAAAAGGATTTTCAGACTCGACTACACGACAATACCGACACGATCGCTAGGTGGCGTCACTACCACTACTACTTAACCGTACATGCACCTCGTACACATTCCTCGGCCGAATTTCCAACGAATCGGTACATACCGGAATGTGTGTGTTATGAGTGTATGGCCCCTAACGAATTTGAATGTTGAGAGAGTTTTGCGCTTGTTTCGTGTTCTTGCTAGTGCATCCACCTGTCTTCCATAATTTAAAGTGAAGATGGAAAACGCTTGAATTTTCATGTTATGTAAGTATCATGTAGGTCTGCAAAGAGGCGTAACTCCATATTAGAGCATATTTTCTTTGCTGTACTGTAACTTCACGGACAATCAA
This sequence comes from Pholcus phalangioides, assembly GCF_987345545.1. Taxonomy (NCBI): domain Eukaryota; kingdom Metazoa; phylum Arthropoda; class Arachnida; order Araneae; family Pholcidae; genus Pholcus; species Pholcus phalangioides. The sequence goes on along the minus strand of NW_028301612.1, from coordinate 2,227,336 downwards.
TATACGTGTACTTGTACTAGTATCACAGAGTATTTTCCAGTTCGCAACTCTCAGATCACCTGGTTAGTAATCATTATATACAATAGAAGAAAAGGAAAAGAGAGAGCGCGTAGATTCTTGAAGTCCAGAAAAGCTGCAAGGGAAAAAGTTAGAAAGCCCCTCGGGAGATGCCCAAGGAAGTACAGGAACTTTTATCACGTTCGAGTCCCCCAAATATTTCAGGGAGGGTTCCATGGCAAACTTTGTAAGGGGGCCCCACTACAAAGATTTTATAAATTAATAGAAAAAAATTAGAAAAAATGAATAACGTTGAATTTTTTTTCAGTACAACGACGATAAAGCCTAGGAAAGAAGGCAATGACTCACGTCACGTCAAAGGTTACAAATAAACGAACTCATTCAAATTAAGAACTCACCTGAAAAGAGCACGATACACACATGTACGATGGCGTTTACGACCCTCAGAGGAAAAAACTTTCGAAGTCGAGAGATTATTTACGAACGATCGTCATCATATAAAGATGAATTCATCAGCATGAGGTCGTCCATTGAATCATAAACAAACGCGGCGCGAATCCACGAGGTTTCACGTTTCCGGCCCTTTTAAGGAAAAGCTTCTCAAGATGTTGTGGTAGCGGTAAAATATACACACATAAAAAATAATAATAATGAAAGAGCTTTTTTTTTGAATGAATAGAGATAAATAGACGTCGAGCGACCTTAGGAGCGAGTGTGCGGTCGGTCGGACGCATCATCATCATCCGGCGGCTGAGAGACGAGGAGATGACGTTCCTCTGGTATAATTACGTCAACGCGGTTTGATAATGAAAATTGAAATACAGGCCATCCATTTTGTCTGCATCCACATAGTAATATATTCAGTTAAGACGTCTTTTTTTTAAAGGGGGAAGATATTTACGACCGTAGAGTTAACCATATCTTTTCCTAACCCTTCCAAAGACTACTGAAGACGTAAGCGATTAAAATGCGTCTGACCTAATGCGTCTAATACACTTTATTAGTTCGTGTGTTTGTGCGAGTGCTTCAAATGTCTTGCTACACATTGAACGATTCTATTCTTTTTTTTAATTTTCATAAGTTTGAGAGTCTTAGCGTTGAGAGAGAGAGAACTGTCAGTTAAGAAACTGAATAGTTCAGAAGTTGTTCTTGGCATCTTCTTTTTTATTCTAACATCTTATAACAGGGATTCCCTCCACGTACCACATAAAAAGGCGTAGGAAGCGTATGTTTTTCCCTAAATCAGTAGTTCTCAAAGTGTGAGTAGCGGCTCCTAGGGTGGGGGATGCCGCTAACCATTGTCAGGGAGAGGGGGTATCGTGGTGAGCTGCCGAAATTGATGTGTCAGTTCGGCGCTTTGAAGACTATTATTCTTTTTCTTTGTTAGGCTATTGTAGGGAGCTGCGGGCGACAAAATTTTGAGCACCGTTGCTTTAGGTAAATGCGCAGAAGCCTCGTGTAACCCCTTGAAGTGCTAAAAAGGTTTGCTCACTGCTAGCAAATGCGAAAAAGGCCAGCTTGTTCACCTCTACAAATTCGGAACAGGCTAGCTCACCTCTGGAAATTTACCAAAAAAGGCTTTCGTAAACCTTAAAGACTTGCTCACCCTCTAGAAATGCGGGAAAAGGCTTGAGTAACCCTTAAAATGAGCAAAAAGCTTGTGAACCCTTGAAATGCGAAAAATGCCAGCTCACCTCTAGAAATGTGGAAAATGGCTTTGCTCGCCTCTAGAAATGTGAAAGATTCATGCAAAAGCCTGTGACAGCTTAGTAATGTGCAGGAACCTTCAGTGTTCTTAGAGATGCCCAAAAAGCTTGGGTATTCCCTAGAAATGCGCAAAAGGCTTGTGTATTCCCAAGAAATGAGCAGAAGGCCAGCGTGCCCTTTAAAATTCGAATGAGTCTTTCTAATACCTAGAACTGTGGGAAAAAAACTTGCTTTCTTCTAGAAATGTGAGAGGAGCTTAAGTATCCCTGGAAATGCACAGAACTTACCCTTACCTCTTGCATTGCCAAAGAAGCTTGCGTATTTCTAAAAATGCGAAAGAGGTTTGTTCACCCCTAGAAATGCGTACTATGGATATACATTACTCAATGACACCAGAACGGAGGTCGGTCAAGAAAACAGATCGCTCTATACTCATAATAATTGGAGGATATCTATTGACAATATGACCAGGAGAATATCTATTGACAATACGACCAGGAGGATATCTATTGACAATATGACCAGATGGCTACCTAAAATCCGGCCACACGAGAAAAATGAGCAGTTATGGCCCTTCTCAGGAAGTCGTAACACTTCAATGACCTTCGTTGAGGATATATAGTATGCACCGCACGAGAAACCGCAGATTCAATATTACATGACAGACTGGAGAGTCATCCCCAAGGGGTATGTACGAAAGGCACCAATGAAGATACACCACCTTTTTCCTCTTCCTATTCTAACCCATGTTATTGCCAGGAGCAGAATAAACAGCACATATAACAGTAAATGTTATTTCTACTAAAGGCACATAAATTGAATCCCGTCACTTTTTCTGATCACTGGCGTACACCGAGTTATATGTTGGCACGCAACAATCACAGGAGGAACGAAGGAGGTCATCATCATCCCCCCCTAGAGTTCAGATGCAAAAGCTCAAGGAAGGCATCCGCTTCCCAGCCTGGAATTACAGATGTCGGCAAACTAAATTATCCATGTTCCCTTAGGAATGCAATAAACTTCTAAGGGTGGGGGGGGGGGGGGGAGAGAGCACGAGAGAGAGAGAGATATTGGCTTAGAGATCTCTGGGCGGCCAGAGTTGATTGGGTGAGACACGACGGAAATCCCCATTTTCCGAGTCTAGATAGGCAAGGGAAGAGAAGATTGTCTGAGTAAGATCTCATATCACATTCTGATATATATCATGTGCGGAGGAAGAGGTGAGTCAGAAATAGACACATTCCGAGTTAAGACCAGGAGGTAGCCTGACTATTCAATCACGGTATCGTTACTACTTGGAGCGGGGCTGCCATCTCCGGGGAATTAATCGAATGCTTTCACTTTCCCATAGTAGCTTCATTCTTCCCAACTTTGAGGCGCGAATGCGAGCCGATCTCCCCTTTAAAAAGTCTCGCCACAGAGAGCAACAGGCCTACAAACGGTACAGTTATTCGATCATTGCACTTCACTCATAGTTAGGAAAAATTGATGGCAGCATAGCAAGCGTTACACAGAAACAAACTTCACGTTCACAACTTGTACACGCACATTCCAACATGTACCACTTAGTTAGAAATTCCGCAGAGGAATTTATACGAATATGTGGTTTAGTAGTAATATTATTATCTTCATTCACCACATTCATCCGTAATACTGACCATACATGAGATGAACATATGCATTTAGCCATGGTAATATCAATTCAATGATGCATCTAATAGGCTCAACTATATGGTGGAGTAACTCGAATGGTGGAGTGACATCACACTATATGGAACAGGGGAACAAGGGTCGCGAAACCAAATTGGGTCGTAAGGGTTTCCGAGATCGGTCGTACGAATCCACTTACAGGCAGAGATTTTGAGCCACGACCCAAACTTCATGCGTAGGGGCTTCCGAGGTGGGTCGTACGAATCCACCTACAGCCAAGGGTTTTTTTAGCTACGGGTACACCCAAACCTGATTTGCAGGAGTTTCCGAGACGGGTCTTGCGAATTCATTTACAGCCAGGGATTCTCGAGCAATGAGTCACGGCCCAAACTTGATTCTTACAAGATGAGTCGTTCGAATCCCCTCACATGTGCTGTTATAGAATGCACTTATTGCGTCACTGGTTTCACTAATTTCGAAGAACAAACAGTCATGATTCACAAAGCTGAGATATTATTGATTTTTGGTCGCAGCTGAAAAAAAGTTAAGAACCCCTAGTTTAGAGCAGGGCACAAGCAACAAAAAAGAAAAAAAGGTACCGGAACAATTTTTTAGGCGTCAAAACTTTTTTTACCCGAAGAAAAAAGGTCCAAAAGGGCTCTCTTTCACGTTGGCAGATATGCTGCTATAATTCCAAATGTTTTAGGCTGCTCTCAGTCTGCAATTTAGTAACTAACAAAGAAAATTTTAGGCGCCAATACCAATCATTTAGTCGCCGTGGTGACCTGGCGCTTGGTATTTGTCCTGATCTAGAGGCTTACATGATATGCGCTGCCATCGACCTTTCTAATCGGAAGTGAGAAATCGGCAATGGATGTGCTTTTCAGAATCATCATATGATTCTTCCACGAAATCACGACACTTACCAAAATTAAAGAAGAAAAAAATCTAACCGATGACAATTTGACACTTCATGTCAAATTCCATTTTTTTTATGAATACATTCCGGACGACGCGCGATGACAACTTCTCTCCGTTCAAATGACATTCACCCCCCCCCCCGGCCTCTTCCATTGGAATACATTTGAGCGATCGGCCGAGGTAAGTAATAAGCACCGAGAGATGGATCCAAGGGATCGATCGATCGATCTACGGCGAGGGGAAGGAGAAGATTTTATGAGTCGCTGTGTGTGTGTGGAACTTTTGCACACCTAGAAACTCTACAAAACCACGCTCCGATGACGGAAACGGTTCTTGGCGTGTGGAATCGGTCACCGAACCCAATAACTTCTCACTCTCTACTTTGCCAATAAACAAGCGTTCGAGAAAAAAAAAACAATATCGAGAAATATATATATATATATATATATATCACCACCGTCATCGGGAAATCACGCATCCTTAAGCCATGGCCCGCAGGCCAAATGTGGCCCTCGGAGTCATCTGATGTGGACGAAGACCGCAAATCTAATTTTGTGAAAAAAATAAGAAAAAAAAAGAACAAAATCATTGTTCTTATGAGATTTGGTTGGCTAACAGTGGTTATCACGGCCTTTTGCTGTGAATGGCAGTTCCAGATCACTTGAGTGACTCGCGGCACAGTTCAGGATTATTTGAGTGACTTGCGGCACAGTTCTGCATCACTTAAGAGGCCCACGACACAGTTCAGGATTACCTGAGTGACTTGTGGCTCTAGATCACTTAAGCTGCCCGTGCCAGTTTCGGATCACTTAACTGATGGCGCACAGTTGCAGATCAACTATGCGGCCGCGGCACAGTTCAAGATCGATTAAGTGACTCGCGACACAGTTCCGGATCGCTTAAGCAGCCGGCGACATATTTACAGATCCTAAACTCCCGTATTTTTCATCAAGAAAATAGTAAGCCTTATCATCTTTTTATTGGTGCATATTCCAGTGACAGAACATAGTCCTGTGGTGGTCTAGTGGTCATATTGAGTGGTCCCGGGTTCGAAGCAGGGTTGGCTGAACATTCTTTGATTCAAGATGATTCTTGAACTTCCAAAATTTCTTCAACTGCTTATATATGTTTGCATTGATATAAACCGTCTGCTGTCCTCTTTTTACAACAGATAAGTGTTTGAAAAAATGATGTATGTAATGTTGATTTCTGTTATTATTAAATTATTTAGATAACCACTGATACTTAAAACGATACTCTTATTGCGCATAACATTGAAATATATCTAGCGATCAAAATACTAAATTGTAGGCCTAAAATGTCATTTAATTTGGCAATGCTAGCTTGTACTTGATGCTTAAGAAACTCCTGTAAGTTATCCTTAGTCAAATTTAGTTATTCTTACTTTTGCACTATGATATTGTACATTTACTAAGCAACTAGGGTCACCGATTTGGGAATTCTCATTGACGAGCGACTTAGGTTTTCTGAACATTGTTCAGCGGTGGTCAAAAAATCGAATAGAATGCTTGGTCTCATTTTCAAAAAGGTCTCTTCGCGTTCTCCTAAAGTCATTCTTCCGCTTTTTCGAGGCTTAGTTCGTCCTGGACTGGAGTATGCTGTAAGGTTTTGGAGACCATACCTACAGAGGGACATAGACTTGGTTGAAGGGGTGCAGAGAAGAGCTACGCGTGTCCTTATTGGCACACAGGGCTCGAGTTATGAAGAGAGACTTCATTTTTTGAATATGTTTACATTGGATGAACGCAGGTGTCGAGGAGATATGATCGAAGTGTTCAAAATTTTCAATGGGATGGACAGGATGGACCATGAACTTTTAGTACACTGCCAATCAACTGCTTTTACAAGGGGACACCAGTATCGATTGGTGAGGGACAATGCAAGGCTATGGTGTCCCAGGGAATTTTTCTCTAATAGGGTTGTTAATAAATGGAATAGCCTACCCCCGGAGGTAGTAAATTGTAACACAATTGACACGTTTAAAAAAAAATACGATAAACATGTTGGGGTAAATCGAGAAGCTATCCATTCTTAGATTAAGACAACCATAATATTCTTTATGGGCATTCTATAGTATTCTATCATGCATATATATATTGTTTATAATTTTTGTTAATTGCATTTTTAATTGGGTTGCTGTATTTTTTAAATATATGACAACCATATTTTTATGGGCATCTTTTTATCAGCCACCTCGTTGGGCATTTTGCCTGTTGTGGCGTTGTATTTGTATTTACTAGCGTTTATAATGCAATGGTTTTCAAATTGAAGCTCTATTCAAACGTGCAATACAAATGCTTTGTGTATCAAGTCTTGTCAGCTCTGCTTTGGTTGAAAATACTCTTTAAAGCTCTGATCTAAGAAATTTTTAGGTGAAAATAAATGAGTTTAATTAGTGCATTAACACAGATGCTGCATGAGAATTTTGATATGGAATAAAATTTTGGGCAGATCACAAAATTTAAAATAATCAAAATTGGTATTTTTCCTCAGTAATTATAATTCTGAATATAAAACCCTTTAATCTAAATAAAAGTAAGTATTTTGTTATTTAACATATCTATCAAGTTAACAAAAACTATTTGACATCATTGACAGTAAGATTTTGATAGTTTTAATACCGAGTTAGTTTCTGGGGTCAAAAACCTAACCCTGATGCCCTATCATATGTATTTTGAATAAGCAGCTCTAATCCACTTAACAAATTGAACACAGGTAATGAGTAGCTTAGATAAATAAACCATAAAATTATATTTTATATGTTCTAGGCTCTTTACGTTGAAAAATTCAAAATTGCAAATTATAATTAATATTTTGTTTTAATTATTGTAATAAATTAATGTTTAAAAATAAAACATTGTAATATGCCAAAAAGTAAGTTTTTCATCATGTTGTACACCTATTGTGTTCAAAACATTATCAAAAAGGCCTTCATTTAGGTTTTTGACGATTTAAACCAGTTTTTGACGCTTGTCATGTTTGACGTCAAAAACCGAACCCTGGTTCGAACCCCACCGTCACCACAGTGGTGGTCAGCTAAAGTTGGTTTTCTGTGGTTCCCAACTTCAAGACGCGAATGCGAGCCGATGTCCCCTTTAAAAAGTCTCGCCATAAAGAGCAACAGACCTACAAACAGTACAAATGTAATTCAATCATAGCAGATCACTCACTTCACTTCTGAAATATAGATGGCAGCACTGAAAAATCAAACAACACTATTTACGCACTCAGACTGTTAGGTGTACGCACAGTTACACTTCCGGCACAATTCACTAGGTATTAAATCGCCCATAGATGGCAATAGACCTGAGTTGCGCTCGGTTTGAAAGAAAGTTACGCACGGTTCCAAATCACTGTGGCCCGTTTCCAACCCAATGAAGTGGCCCCGCACTGTACAAAAGGTTAAGTACCCTTGACGGAAATGGTTCTTGCGGTGTGAAATCGGTCACCGAACCCAATAAGTTCCTCACTCTCTACCCTGTCTGTAAATGAACAAGGCTTCGAGAAATCACCCCGAGCCCCTGCCACTCAAAATAATAATAATAACCCAAGCAGTTATACTCGCATATTCCACGGTCCAGAGGGGATATGTGGCCACCACTAGGTTCCGAATCTTATTTGCTCGAAGCATAAGAGAAAAACCTGCAAACAAAGAGAAAAAGAAGATTCGAGCGTATATATAATTAAATTAAAGTTGAAATATAGTCTTTTATTTCCTCCTTCGATCCCAAGATGGTGCTTTCTTCCATAGTCCGATGAGCAGGTGGGGGAAAAAAAACTCCCGGAAGTTATTTAATGGAGCTTGAGGAACAATGAACGATTATTTAACATGTTGTCAGAATTATCGTATCCCGTCATCACGCCCCCTACCGATGAATTATTCTCTTTAAGAGTCATTAAACGCGGAGATAACAAATCAATTTATGGCTTGAGCATAAGCTTTATGTCATGTGGGAAATAAATATAATCATTATCAAATCTTTCTTTCTTTTAATAGTGTATCAAATAAACCGTTTGGTGGTGGGTTAGCACATTATTTGTGCTCGCATGATTTGCGTACGGAGCCATTCAACAGCAGATAGGGGCCATGAGCATGTTCTAGGCAAGCGGTTTTCATACTGTTAGGCGGTACTTCCTCCAGGATTCCAGACGAAATCTACTTGATTGATTTTTTCCTAACAAAAACTCCAAAATTTCCTGACATTTCCTCTTGACAAAAACTGAATAATTTCCCTAACCGAATCTCAAACATTTCCCTGACAAAAACCCAAATATTTCTTCCGACATTTTGACTAAAATTGAAACATTTCCCTAACTAAAACCCAAGCATTTTTCTGACTTAATGACCTCCTCCTCACCAGATCCCGCCATTTACAGTCAAAAAATTGTCAAAGGCAACAAAAGTAGCCAATTTCAGCAAAAAAGAAATTGCAGAGGGCAAGAAACGTTGCCAATTACAGAAACAAAAAAAAAAAAAAATTGTGTCTAAGGTAAGTATAGTTGCCAATTTATCAATTACAGTTTAAAAAAAATTGTCAGAGAAAATTAAAGTCGCCATCTGCAGTGAAAAAAAAAATTGTCAAAGACGTTAATTAACAAGACATGAAATTCTTGATTTCAAAGATTCAAGTAGCATTACTTAAAAATAAGGGAAAAAACGGGACATACAGTTGAATCCCGTTTTAACGAACACTTTTCTAATGCCTCAAATAAATTTACATAGGAACACAATGCAAACAACCTGAAATTCCTTTATAACGAAATTTCGTTATAACGAAGTGATTTCTCCGGTCTCTCGGAGTTCGTTATAATGGGATTCGACTGTTTTATGAAGAAGTTGTGACGACAACACAAAATTAAGGGAATGTCCCGCAAAATACGGGTCATATATACATGGCCCCCACAAGGGGTGGGCTGACAAGGCTCCAGCCCTGGGGCCCGGGACGATATTCACCATTTTTTTGCTTTTCACACTATAAATTCATCACAAGGGGCCTGTGAAAGTGTAATCGGGAGGGGGGGCCCGCAAAAGATCCCAGCCTAGGGGCCCTGCTCAGGATGTGGGGGCCATGCATATACGCTCATCCCGTATAAATACAAGTATCTAGTCCGCGGACTGAGAAGGTTGCGTATTCCTGGTTTGAATCAAGCCGGAATCGGCTCTGAACTGCATATATCCCAGTCAAATAAATACATTGTGACATTCATACGAAATGACACAAGTCGAAGCCGGAACGAGAAAATTAAATAGTTCAACACGACCGCACACGTGAATTTCGACACGGAATCTTCAATAATTATTCTCATTACCCATTTGTCGGAAATATCTTTTCATTCCACTCATTAATAATGAAAAACGAAACAAAAACTATACCAGCAAAAACTGTACGCGGAGAGAGAACTCACCATTACACGGAACTATTTAATTCTATTAATTAAAATTAATTAAATATTTTCCAATTAAAAAACTAAAGAATTGTGGGAAGGCGATCGTCAAACGGAACGAGACGACGAAAATCCCTCCAGACAATCTACAGAAAAATTCCAGAGCATTTTCAAACGTCTTTCTTTTTTCCAGAAGTTGCAGACATTTTAAAAAAAATGGAAAAAGAATAAAATTAATATAAAGAGAGAGAAAGAATATTCATTTTTAATTCTTTTATTTTAAAATAAAAAGATCTTTAATTACATTGGAAATGCAAAAAATCAATGCTCGCAGTTACATGATTAATGTGACGGGTCTTTAATGAGTTCGTTGAAAATTACTTCTCGCAGACAAATGGATAATGAGTCGACTGAGAAGATTGGCGATAAAAAAAACTGATAATGAAAAATGTATGCGACATTTTTTTCTCTATACGACTTTTAGTACAACATATTTTTTTAGAATTCCACTGTAAATAAATACTATACAATGAAGAACACATAGATTATGAGCCGTTGCCAAGTTTGAATTGCTATTAAATATTCACACGGTACAGTACATAACTCCTATAACGTAGTTAATTGTTTAAATATTGGGAGCTCACGTCCCTGTAGAGGCGCGAGAACGATTTTAAAATTAATTTCAAAACTCCACCCTGGAGTCTTAAAATTGTTCAGCGATTCGACATTTTTTTTTTCGAACTATGGGAGGTGAGCGTGTTTATGGGCGGGAGAAGGGGGGGGGGGGGGATTCCTGCAGCAAAAAGATTTAAGGCCCTTCAATAGGTCCAACACCAAATCAAAGAATTTGACGAAATCAACAGTTTTGTTCGTTAAATTGAGGTCGAAATGACACCCTACCCAAGAAGAGAAGTCTCAAGATTCTAGGCCGGTGTTTTCTAAAGTGGGCAATATCGGCCTCTGGGGGGGGGGGGGGAGCAGAAGTAATGTCACGGTTTCAGCATAGGGTCCTATGGTTTGGATTGAGTTGGGAGGCGGTGAGAAGGAAAATGTTAAGGGTGCGATGGAACAAAAAGTTTGGGAAACTGTGTTCTAGAGTAGCTTTCCCAAAGTGGGAAATATCGCCCTGGTGGGAGATAGAATGGTCCAGGTGGGCGATAGAAGTTACGGATTTAACATAGGATCTTATGGGTTCATTTGAGTTAAAGGGCGATGAGAGACAAAAATTTCCTAAAAAGGGGAAGATGGAATAAAAAGTTTGGGAAACTATATTCCGGAGTATAGAATCTAGGCCATGGTTTCCCAAACATTTTGTTCCATCGCCCTCTTCTTCAGGAATTTTTTTTCTCTTATCGCCCACCCCGAATTCAAGCGAACCCATAGGATCCTATGTTATACCCGTAGCTTCTATCGCCTCCTAGCCCTTTGCACACTTTGGTGGACCTTTGCTATTTTGCTAATTACTGCAAAAAGGGGGGTAAAGGATGGAGAAATAAAAGGTTGCTACAAATCACTGTAAACAAAAATTTGACGGAAAAAACATTCAAATGACCTAATTACTGTAAAATACGGGACGTCACCAATTGTCTTTAAAAACGTTGCCATAAGTCAGCAAAATCCCCAATTGTAGTTAAAATTGCTGAGAAATTGAGGAAAAATAGTTTAACTTGACAATGTGAGATGAATATTTGTATTTATACCCAACATTATCATAACGTATAAAAACGCTGTTTATTTATGATTTTAGTGAACATTATATAAATTCGAATAAGCATCATTGAAAAAACCGGACAAATGTATAGAAGAAAATTCAGAACCAACTAAAAATACAGAAATGTCCTGTAATACGGGCCGCATGTGGTCTGCCGAATTGTTTCAGACATTTTGCTGGTCCTTGGGTGCAAAAAGGTTGAGAAACACTGCTCTAGCGCGTTACATTTGCATGCATGGTGTTATTTTTCTCCCGATAAATTTCAACGAAATTGTCGTTTTAACGTCTGAGGAGTGGCCGTTTCGAAACGTTGACATTTCATGTTAGACCATGCATTTTTTGATGACAATTCTCTAAGTTTTTCCAATATTTTCTGAATCACCCTGTATATGTAGCTGATTAAAAAAAAAAAGAAAATTCACCTGTACTTCTACGGGAACTCGAACCCCCGATCTTTCATATGCCAGACGAGTGCTCTACCACTAAACTATGAAGCCAGATGGAATACTTCTTCCTTGGAGCATATGCAGTTGATCCTGCTGATAGCTTTTCAAAAAACCGGCATGAGAAAACGTTGTAAGCGAGCAAACGCTTTCAACGCGAAATCGCAATGAGTATTAGTAAGAGAATGGTGTCGCAGGGAATTTTTCTCCAATAGGGTTGTTAATAAATGGAATAGCTTACCCCCGGAGGTAGTAAATTGTAACACAATTGACACGTTTAAAAAGAAATACGATAAACATGTTGGGGTAAATCGAGAAGCTATCCATTCTTAGAATAAGACAACCATAAGTATTCTTTATGGGCATTGCATAATATTTTATCATGTGTATATATTGTTTGTAATTTGTGTTAATTGCATTTTTAATTGGGTTGCTGTATTTTTGAAACATATGACAACCATATTTTTATGGGCATCTTTTTATCAGCCACCTCGTTGGGCATTTTGCCTGTTGTGGCGTTGTATTTGTATTTGTATTTGTATTTGAGTTGGTACCACGAGTCGTACTAAGAGGGAAAACGTTCATAGCGGAAACGTTAAAAGTGGGATCCGCTGTATATGCTGAACGGCACAGTACTGTGGCCAGTGACAACAATCAGCTAATTGCTCGTAAATGGCACCGGGGCTATCAGATGGCAACATATATATGTAGAGAAAGATGTCCTCTCCCTTATTAATACAAGATACACGGGAAACTGGCTACATGTACAGATGTTGATTTTTGGAAAGAAAATTGAAAAATACATATTTTCACCATGAATTAATGAAGGAAATACTCCTTTCCTTGGCTATTGATCTTATTAACTTTTTCTTGATAACATCTTCGCAAACCCAAAAACGCTTGGAATAAAAAAAATTATCGATAGTTTCCATGGAAGCAGCAAATACAAATAAATATAATACTCCAGATTGTATGCAAATAACCAGGAAATAAAATGAGTTATTAAAACTAATCATGGATTAATTACCCGTTACTCACAACAATCAGATAAGCAACAGGTCTCGAATCATGTTCACAGTCACATAAACATTTTCAACAACAAAAAACAAGATGTAATATCGAACAAAGAAATGAGACAAAAAAAGCAAACACAACCAATCTTGAAACATAACCTCATAAAACGGGTTATAAAAGTCAGATGAAAACAACAAAACGAAAGCCAATACGACGTAACGAATAAAAGAGAAAACCAAAGAGAAAGCAGACAAAAACTAAGGCTATATATTTTTATATAACGAACACAATTCCAGATCTTTTTCCTCTTATCTCAAAACAAATATTATTTTGTCAGCGTTTTTCTTTCCTTTTCAGCCTCAAATGAAAAAAGAAAAATACGAAAAAAAAGAAGTGGAAATTGGAGTTTCTCGTCTCACGGAAACATAACTCAACCAATTTTATATATATATTTTAGTTATTCCCTTTCACAAAATGATATACCGCATTTGTATTGGTGAAGAAAAGCAAGGATTGGAGAAATAAGAAAATATCCAAAATTCTCGAAAAACACGGATACAAAGGCTGAAACCGGACAGCGCAGATTCATTTCCCTGCAGTTCCCTTCGGGTATAGATATTTCGTCGGATCATCATATACTGAAGAAAATAAGAGAAATGTTCGACTCGAAAGAAGATAGATATGTATGAGGAAACCACTCACTTTTTTATTCGTTGGGTACAATACATTCATATCGAACGTGGGTTCCTCTTCAATGAAAACGCTCTACCGCCGATGGCATGGATATCAAGAATTTGATATTTGCTATTTCAATAGTCTCGTGTTGGAAAAGTCCTTACAAGGGAAAATAAATTTTGTGAACATTCATATTCTTGAAAACTTGATAGGATAAAATCAGAAGCTTTCTAGCAGAAGTCAAAAATTTCAATAACTTTTGTAGACTTCTCAAAAGCTGCGAACCCTTTTTTTCTTCTCATTCTTCTTTTAGCATTCGCAATATGCATCCGAAATCTACTTGTAAGTGCCTTTATACGACAAAATTCAAATGTACCACACGTGGCTTCCCTTTCAGAGCTTACTCACACATCTCAGTATAATATCACCCCTGTAGGGTCCAAATAAAAACAACCTTATAAGCAGAGTGACTTAATAACGATTAAGAACAATTCCCTAATTATTCTGGCACACAGGGATGTTTTAAAATTAACTATTAGATATACTGTAGTTACTTATTTCTCTGACTCCATGTCATCCACATAGTTTTTGAAATAATCAAAAGCAACATTTTTTATAGTTTTGATACAGGTACAACTTCGATTAACCGTCACCATCCGGACCAGGGCTGTGACGGATAACCGAATAAACAGATAACAGAAATCTCTGAATACATATGTACCGAAACTAGGAATGGGACGAATAGTGATTTGGCGAAATAGCCGAATATTCGGCTAATGTCTTGGCTGAATACCGAATATCAATTTCTTTTAAATTCATCAAAATTATAAATAAAATTGACATTTTTAATTGAAAATAAAATTGTTGGCAGTTTCAAATGATTGATATTGTATTTTAATTATTTTAATTAATTTTATTTTAATAGTAATTTTAATTTTTTATTTAAATAAATATTAAAAAAACTGGTAACTGAAAGATTTTTATTGCCAATGATACTGACAATCAAATTTAACGATGATGTATATTAGTGATACCTCAGTAACAAAGATGATTTGTTCCGGAATCACTTCATTAGCCAAATGTGATTTTTCTATGGAAAATCGTTTGATTCGTTCCAGCTTCTGCCAAAAATTTAAAGATAAGTTTTTTAAAACATCAAGGAGAGCTATAAAAAAGACAAAAACTGATCGAAGGCTACAATTAACAGCTTCAAAATTGTATAAAGAAAAATATACAGAAAGATAAGAGATGTTGAAGATTTTTTTTATTTTTTCCAGCATGTAACACAACCGACACCAGCTTCAGTACCACTACTAAAGCTCGTGTTGACACAACGCAATCGAGTTCATAAGTGTCCCCTTACATTTGTGACTTGGTCAGCTCATTTCTGAGTCTGATACATGCAGGTAGAAAAGATAATCTCTCAGACTGTTCAGTTGGATGAGTATCGCACTGAAAGAACGCATGAAAAAATAGGCTACCTTTTTTTCATTCAATCTATTTTCTATTTTGGATGAACCTTTCATTTCATATGAAATGATTCAAAGAATTTCAGAAAGAGAAGAGTGGGTAAATTTTTTTTGTGTAATTCGGATGACTGGTGCGAAAATTCAGCTCACGACGCGGATATTTTATGTTAGTGCGTGCATACATATCATCGAAAATATTCGTTAGCTGAATCTGCATTCGTTAGCCGTAGCAGAAAAATCACGAAAAAATCTTAATTAACCGGGAAATTCGTAAGCCAAGGCATTCGTTAGCCGAGGTATCACTGTGCTCACAGAATCATTTTTTCCCCCAACACTTGTTACAATTTTACATGTAATTAAGAAAATGCCATTATTTACTCTCAAGTATTAATTGCATCATAAAATTTACGACTTATTTTTTCCTCTCTAGATGTTCTTTGCCCCTTTCAGTACGTTTATATCCAAAATACGTTTCTTGTACATTTTTCAGTTAGTGAACTTGCGTAACTCATGCTCACTTCCACATTATTGTGGTAGGATTATATTTTCAGCTTTATGTTTTACTTCTAGAAATTTACCCTGACATGACCTCTTGCACAGAAAAAGATAGGCATGCACGACACACAATAAAGTATAATCAGTAAATTGTTAATTTATGCGAAAATTTTAAATTAATATAATTTTTTTAAATTAGTTTGTTGTACCAAGACTTACACAGATATTCGATCGGACCGAATATTCGGCAAAAGGGTCGAATAGCAGCCGAATATTATATCTATATTATTATATCTCTAGCTTTAGTCTACATGCATTTTTTTCGAAGCTTTAAAATCCACATGCAACTTTCCTGAGTGTCCAAAATATTCGCGAGTTTTCCTCAAGATTTCGAAATCTGCACGCACTCTTTCAAAGCTTCAAAACCTCCCACGTGCCGTCCCTGAGAGTTCACCCCATTGACGTACAGGCTTTTTTTTTTTTTTTTTTTTTGGCAAAAAATTTGAATATGATATGCAGTTCAACCAGCAGAGATAAATCCTCAAAAATTGGTATTAGTGTTAATACGTAGGATAGCAAATGAACGGAAAAAGATTTCTGAGGAGTAAGTTTTTTATTCTTTCTCTTTATGCAACAGGTAACACCATGTCTTTTTAGGGCTGGGAATCGATTAAAATTTTTAACTGGTTAATCAACAATTTTTGATCGATTAATCGAATATTTTTCGTAACTACCGTATATACTCGTGTATAAGCCGACTCGTATATAAGCCGACCCCCCCCCCACTTCAGGACCACCAAAATCGCAATAAATTGAAAACCCGTGTATAAGCCGACCCCAAAAAATCCATGCATTTCAGAGAAAATTTTTTTTTAACATTTTCATGCAAAATGAATAGTTTACGAAAATTTACAATAGAAAAAAATTCAAACTTTTTAATCCGTTTCTTCTGAGTCTCCAAGCTCATCGTAATCCATCATAGGGGGTGTGGCATCTTTGTTTTCATCTTCATCTGGGCTGCCATCGCCATTGTCACTTTCAAAGAGGATATCATCTACAGTTCCGTCCATCGCATTGCTGATGCAACACTTTTTGAAGGATCGGTGGAAACAGAATTCCACTCCTCATGTACCCATTGGCACACTAGGACAATGTCAGGTTTCTTCAAGGCACAACTTTTTAGTATTTTCTTTATTACAGGAACTCATCCACATTCGATCCATAAATTCCTCAAATGGTCTTTGAAAGCCTTGTTGATGCTCACATAAGGCTTTACAATCGACATTAGCCCACCTGGTATCAAAGCCAATGATGTTTTCGATTTCTTTGCCTCGTTTGTGACATTATCGGGGTTTTAAACATATCCCATACCAATAATGCCGGTTTCTCGAACACTACTACAAAAATGACTACTGATTGTGGGGTCGAAATTTTCTCATCAAAAACTGACCCGAGTATAAGCCGACCCCCCCACTTGAGGAACGAATTTTTCCACAAAAAAACTCGGCTTATACACGAGTATATACGGTATATAATATTAACTGATGCTATAAAAATATTTTTTATTTATTTCATACACCTATTCACTAGTTTTAAACAAATATAAGGATAAATTACGAAATCAAGGCTGCCCGCATGAAGCAATTTAAGATGCTGAATGTTATTTGTCAAATCCTGGAGTTTCTTCACTTATATCTTGTCTCATTTAGGTCGGTTATTTTAGGTTAATCACCGATTTCGAAACTGCTTCCAATCTTCATACTGTTGCTGGTTTTTCTAGAAACTCTTGCTGGATAGTACTTGTTGGGAGAGGAGCTGATGTTTCCAAAATACAAGTACAAAGGTCACAACAGGCAAGCCGCACAACCAAGTGGCTGAAAAAAAAATGTCTGCAAAAATATATATGCAATACACGAAAACTGTTGCTTTCACGGTGGAGACAATAAACTTTGGTCTTGTCTTCTGAAACACCCATCCAACTCGATTTCAAACTGAAATTTCTGTATCACCAGTTTTCATTAAATAGACATGTATTTATTCCCCAATGCCGAAAGCTTGATTAATACATTTATTCAAATATTTTTTAATATGGTCACTCACCTAAAATGTTATGTCTGACTGACTGAAATGGGACTTTGTAGGAGGTAACGGACGTCTCATACATGCACCTTTGTTCGCTCCGTACGAGGGTCGTACTCCAAAGGGGCCGTTCTTCAAGTATTACGTCATCATCGATGGGGGGAGGGGGTTTCCGATTTGCTGACTTTTGATGGGGAGGGGAGGGGGTTTGGATAATGCTTACGTCATCAACCACCCTTTATGAAAATATGAGTTGGATTCAGAGGGGAAGAGTTGATGACGAAATTTTGCTGGGGGGGGGGGTCAAAAACGGCTAAAAATTTGCTTACGTAATACTTGAATGGCCCCAAATGGAAATTTGGAATTTTGGCTAAGGGAAATTTGAGTTTGATGTGAGGTGAAAAAGTGTATGAGTGTAGTGTGTGGGAAAAATATATTGCATATAGGAACATAATTTAAGGCATCGAAAATTGGTTTCGTCAAATAAATCAAGTTAAATTACAAACTCTTTTGGCAAACTTTAATCGAGTTTCAATTGATCGAGTCGATTAACTCACTAAAATTTGTAACTGCGATTAACAGTTGATCGATTAACCGACCGATTAATCGGACCAGCCCTAGTTTTTTTACTCGTCAAACCGTAGCGAGAAAGAAAAGATAATGTTGAGGGGGGAAAAAAATTATTTCAATATGAAGAGTCTTGAAAGACGGGAGGAAGTGCTTGTTAATGCATTTCTTCCATCCACACAGGGCCGAGCTTTCTCATCCCTGTACGTTAAGGGTTTAAAATCTGAACGCAACGTAACGTTGTTATATTCTTACTAAGGCGCACTGTTTGTTTCCCCTCCCCCAAAGCATCATGTCTATAGATGAAACTATTTTATAAATAGGCCCCTATAATATAAAAAAAAGTCCTTCTAAAATTATATGTAAGTTTTCTCACTTCCCCAGGAAGGCGTGCCTGACACAATTTGACAACCACTAAGATCAATTATATTTTGTTTCCATACAGTGAAGTCGAGGTTGAAGCAATGCGTATTCACTCTGAAAGGTGTTGATAGACATCAAGAGGAATTATAGTGGACATTAAATCCATACCCCCCTTAAACCGCGGAAAGGAAGTTTCTACGTTATGTCAATCTAAGTTTTAGGGCGGGGTTCATCTCTTCTTCGAGACAAGTTGTGACTTAAAATTCAAACATCAGAACTAATTTTGCCTTGAACATTTCGAGTGGTTGTTTGCTCGGGCGTGGCTTCTTAGATCGCTAACTCGAATCTACACACATTGTGTTATTTGTAATGCTTCAAGATATTTCTGAGACAGACTTGATGCGAATATTCGAAATATTCTTTGCGGAGTGATGATTCAAACATTTCATGAGCAATTTTTTGTTTTTGACACTTCATTTTGGAAACAATATGTACTTGTTTCCCTTCAGAGGACAGCCTAACTGCCGGATTTCCCTGATGTAGCGTCGAAACGTGGATCTAAATCGAAGATACATCGAGAAGGTACGGAAGTTGAAATGAAAACTATTCTTCAGTAATAGAAACAAGTAACAGCGCATAGTAAATAACGCTAGGGCGTGAAAAAATTATTCGAACGAAAGGAATGGGGGAGAGAAATATCAAGGGAAGCATCAGAATCGCAATCCATGCTGACATTCAATGCACTCAAACGGATTAAAAATGGCGTTTCTCTGCGAACGATTTTCAATACGTTTCCATCTCTTTCCATTTTATATGAGTGCGAATACGTATAAAAAAAAAGGAAACGCCTAAGCTCTTTCGTATGAAATGATGTGATTTGAGAGATGCTTACGCCCATGAAAACTCTTTAACACACACACATATGTGATGGGGGAGGGGAACCATTCGCGTAAAAGGTACGTGCAAAGGCGGCCGCAATCTGTAGATGCTTTCCCCCCCCCCCCAATACACACAAAAAGTCTACGAGAACCTCCACCCTCCTTGACGTAGGAACAGTATAAAACCCTCTGTGAATTCGAACCAAAAACCCGTGACTTCGCATTCATTTGCAATAAATTTTCCATGTTTCGAGCGCTTCAAAAATATCGTGAGGAATCATATAACTACAGTAAAGCGTCTATAAGGGGGTGGGGTGCCTCAAGATACCGGCCCTTCGAAGAGATGGCCCCTTGATGAAGGTGAAGCAACATAAGAGGAAAAATTTTAGACGGGTGAAATGGGTCCTATGAAAGTTGGCCATTAACACAGAGGTTCCACTGTATTACTATTAATATCTGATCTGAAGATGTATAATTACATGTCACCAGCGAATTCATGTCTTAGAGGTGCATATTGAAATCGCATGCTTGAGGTTCTTTTTCAGCCGCGACCCAAAATCAACAACAAGGTCAGCTTTGCGACCCCATGAGACTGTTTGTTTTTCGAAATTAGTGAAACCAATGACACAATAAATACATTCATAATAAGACTAAGTGAATTTATACGACTCATCTAGGAAGCCACTGCGAATCATGTTTGGATCGGGACCAATACGTTGAGAACCTCTGGCGTATGCACTATTTGAGAAATCACTCATTTGATTTCCGCTCTATGAAAGCCGAAGGTTCATAGCCACCGGTCCTTGGAAAGTCAGTGAGCTTGCATTAGAGAACAATTTGTCCCACGGAAAGGCTTTGTTAACATTGCCATCACTAAACTAACTCAGAGGATCCCGTACTCCATCGTTAGATTCCATCACCCCTCCAGATGTTAAGACACACTTCGAGGGGCGATATCGCCCACACTGGGAAACACATCGATTTTAAAGCATCAAGTGATCAATTCGTAACGACACGTGGGGGGGGGGGGGAGTAAAAATTTTAATTGATAGAATGTGGGATATAATTCATCCAAAAATGGTTTTTAACATGTTTCAGAGACTCAAAACTCGTTGCTGTGGTGGATTGTAATCCAAGAACAAGAAGGGAAAAAATGAACGTTCCTAGGAGAAGAAGACGTTACTGGATAATGTGGTCGGCGAGAGCTCGAAGGAAAGGAAAGGTGAAGAACAACAGCCCGTTCCAATTTACTACAGAAAGCTTCTCACTCCCGGTGATTGAAGAAAATGTGCCCAGATCCATTACCAACTGCACACACAGTGCATACATATGATACGTGCACACACCTTTCACAATCCACGAAAATGTCAGAGTGTAGCGGTTCCGAGGCTTCGTGGAGCCCCCGAGTGGACGAGAAAGAAAGAGAGAGAGCAACGTTCCCTAGCACGCAAAGAAGCCATTACCACACAACACTGCTGAGGAAAGTGTTCGCCATCTATCTATCCGCGCGAGGCCGAAACTACACGTTGTTTCTTTACTGGAACAAACCCTCCGTTTATCATTAAGAGCCCGCACTTCGATCGCTGCGAACGAGAAACTACCGACAAGTCGATGGAAATACAGGGTATGACAGTATAATACTATTAACCTGACCTGGATCCCAAAAAAAAAAAAATAAATAAATAAAATTCAAAGCATCTAAACACTGTATATACAGGGTGTGGAGTTAAGTCCTTTTAAGTCCCCAGTCGTTTTTTCCCCAGAGACCTCTCTTTCAAACTAAGCACAACTCAGGTCTATCGCCATCTACCGACCTAGTGAGTTGTGCCGGAAGTGTAAGTGTGTGTGTATACCTAACTGTCTGAGTGCGTATCTAGTGTTGTGTTTTTCCAGAGGGAACGTGAAATTTGAAAATAAAATATCTACGATTATAGTGTACGCAGGATCGACTTTTGAAGGGGGGAGCACAAATTTTATTTTCTTCCCGAGAAATTTTGAGTTAGCACCGTTCAAAAAGCATTTAAATTAACAGAAATTGGCTAATACAGTATAGCATGTATATAAAGGGTATTTTCTTCCGATATTTCAATTTTTTCACCGAAATATTACTTTTTTTTTTTTTAAATTTTGGTTGGCTTGGAGGGTGGGTTGAGTCGCCCAGAGCACCCCGCTTAGTATAGGGCAGCCTTTCAAACTATTTTTCTCTACCCAACAAGTCCGTCTTCCCTCTTTAGAGAGCCCATGAGATCCTCCCATTGCTGGGGGGAGGGGGAGAGGGGATTTACACTATACGTCTACTAGAGAAAGATTCACCCCAAAACCTGGCCTACTAGAGATCCCACCCCTAGATGGTTCGGTCATCATTGAACCCGTAGCTACTCCTAGTACTATTTTTAAACACACAGCAAATGTACCACGTAAGCATTCCTCTGAAGAACTTGCAAAGAGTTGGTACATACCGGAAAGTGACTTTTCTTTCAATCCGAGCACGACTCCGATCTCAATAACGGCAATTCAATAACGAATGAGCTGAGTCGGAAGTGTGCAAATGTGCGTAAAAGTCTGAGCGCGTATCTAGTATTATACGTGAACATTTTAATGCGCAAGAAAGTGTCGAGTTCCCAAACATATAGGTTGCAGCTACTTTTAAACGTTCGTGAGTTGAAATCCCAAGGCAACAATTCACTTTATTTGACAAAAATTCGCGAATTTCTCAAGTTTTTCACCGTTTTTCAACTTTTATAAAAGTTTCTTTCCATGCAATGAGAAATTTCTGGCCGAAGATTTCTGGCAACGGCTCTCACTTTTTGCCCCGTGTAGACACTTTCTTTCTTCAAAGCCGAGCACAACTCCGTCCTATCGCCATGGGCAATTTACTAGAGTGAGTTGTGCCGGAAGTGTGTGTACCCAGGACCGGAACTAGAAGAAGGCAGAGGGTGGGCAATTGTGTGCTCCTCGCTGCAAAATCTGCGGGGGGGGGGGGAAGCGGCAGTTTTACGTGGGAACGAACACCGTTATAAAAGTATCGAATTCTGAAGCTGTTAGGTCAGCAAAATCATGTTTGCCACGGGAAGAAAAAATCCCAGTTATGGCCCTGCGGGTGCCTAACAATCCGAGTGCGTCGTATCTAGTGTTGTGACTAATTTTTCAGTGCTGCCATCTGTAACTAAAATTGTGAATGAAGTGAATTGAATATGAAGTTATTGAATATTTATACCGTTTTAGGCCCGTTGCTCTGTCTGGCGAGACTTTTGGTAGGGGAGATCGGCTCACATTCGCGCCTCAAAATTGGGAAGCACAGAAAACCAATTTAAGCCGACCACCTCCACTGTAATACCGTTCAGGTTCGAACCCTGGTAATCGCGATGCACTAACTCCAAGGCAGCGCAGAAAAGGGGCCAGCCAACCTAAGAAATAGACTACGTATATACTTTTTTCCTCAAAGCTAGGTCCCAATTCTGACTATGTTTCATTTCTGTGGTCCCCACATCAAAGAGCAAGAACCCTTTTTTCAAATGAAATAGATTTTTAGTCGCTGCTTTCTTTTCCCTTGGTCCTTTTTGGGGTAATCGAGAGGGCCCATTGATTGATACTGCGCCCCAGGCTGAGAACCATTTGTAAAAATGGTGCATAAGTAAATTTACGGCGTTCCTTTCAATACAAGTGATTCTGGAACTGGGATGGGAAGATCAGAAACAGTGTGGGTTAAAACATTTTTGATAAATCCCAAGAACAACACACATCTTCGATTCACCAAGAACACCATATAAGTTTTGCGTTTTGCTTCGTAACTCGATCGTTCATAAGTCGAGGAGTGGCTGAGATAATTGGTGTTTTGAAACTAAAACTCTTTCCACTATATATTGTCAAGCTTTTCTATGTCTTTCAAGATGCGATATCATTCACTTTAAGGAAACACCGACGTGTAGAGACAAATGGCACCGATGTCAAAAAACAACTTAATAGTTATTAAAATTAGTTGTTTCTTAATCAACCTTGGTCACTACAGATTAAGCCTGGGGCAGAGGTTGCACCCCCTACTATTTTTAGAAATTTATTTTCCATCTTTTTCCATTATTTTCATAGCCTTAGATCATGGGAGTGCACAACTTCCGGCCCACGGGCAAAATACAAATACAAATACAAATACAACGCCACAACAGGCAAAATGCCCAACGAGGTGGCTAATAAAAAGATGCCCATAAAAATATGGTTGTCATATGTTTCAAAAATACAGCAACCCAATTAAAAATGCAATTAACACAAATTACAAACAATATATACACATGATAAAATATTATACAATGCCCATAAAGAATACTTATGGTTGTCTTATTCTAAGAATGGATAGCTTCTCGATTTACCCCAACATGTTTATCGTATTTCTTTTTAAACGTGTCAATTGAGTTACAATTTACTACCTCCGGGGGTAAGCTATTCCATTTATTAACAACCCTATTGGAGAAAAATTCCCTGCGACACCATAACCTTGCATTGTCCCTCACCAATCGATACTGGTGTCCCCTTGTAAAAGCAGTCGATTGGCGGTGTACTAAAAGTTCATGGTCCATCCTATCCATCCCATTGAAAATTTTGAACACTTCGATCATATCTCCTCGACACCTGCGTTCATCCAATGTAAACATATTCAAAAAATGAAGTCTCTCTTCATACCTCAAGCCCCGTGTGCCAATAAGGACACGCGTAGCTCTTCTCTGCACCCCTTCAACCAAGTCTATGTCCCTCTGTAGGTATGGTCTCCAAAACCTTACAGCATACTCCAGTCCAGGACGAACTAAGCCTCGAAAAAGCGGAAGAATGACTTTAGGAGAACGCGAAGAGACCTTTTTGAAAATGAGACCAAGCATTCTATTCGATTTTTTGACAACCGCTGAACAATGTTCAGAAAACTTAAGTCGCTCGTCAATGAGAATTCCCAAATCGGTGACTCTAGTTGCATCCGGGATAGTGACACCATTCAACTCGTAAGAGAACCGTGGGTTGTTCGAACCAAAATGAGCGACCATGCACTTATCTACGCTAAACGTCATGCTCCATTCATTTGCCCATGCTGCAATCTTGTTTAAGTTGGTCTGGAGCAACTCCCTATCGCTTTCATTTCCGATTACCCCCATTAGCTTCACATCATCTGCGAATTTGCTAGTAATTCCATCGATACCCTGATCGAGTTTGTCGATAAAAAGTGAAAAAAGTATGGGGCCAAGGACACTTCCCTGAGGAACTCCACTTGTGACGTCTGTCCAACCAGAGAATTCCCCGTTCACCATAACTCGTTGCGACCTATCTCTTAACCACGATTCTATCCAATTCAGCAAGTTGCCCCCTATTCCAATCTCGTGTAAACGCTTCAAGAGTTTGCCATGTTGGACCCGATCGAATGCCTTCTGGAAATCAAGGTAAACAACGTCGACATTTTTGCTCTTACCCAAAGCCTTAGTCACGTAATCATAGAAGCAAAGGAGGTTAGTTACACATGACTTCCCCTTCCTGAACCCATGCTGATTATCCGACAATACATTATTCTCGTCTATCCACTTCACAAACTGCCTTTTGATGATAATTTCCAAAATTTTCGAGAGGGAGCTCGTCAAACTCACTGGACGATAATTAGACACCACCTCTCTACTACCCTTCTTAAATATCGGAACAACGTTAGCCAGTTTCCAATCTCTCGGGACGATACCCTCAGCAACACTACTCCTGTATATCTGTGCGACTGGCCCCAACAATTCATTAGCACCTTCCCTGAGAACCCTGGGATAGATATCATCTGGTCCTGGTGCTTTGCTTGCACATACATTTCTTAGAAGATTTAGGACCTCCACGTCTTCCACTTGAATATCGTTGAGCGTTTTATTACCCCATGCAATACCCATGCAAAAATGCGGCCCGACAATGGGTTCCATCCGGCCCGCGAAAGTTGTTCGGTTAAAAAAGTATCAATGTACACACAACACGATAAATACATAAGCTGACGATATTTCTTTCACAAAAAATACGAGATATCACCCAAAAAGTTATCAAGGCAAGTAAAGTTGCCAAAAACTGCTGAAAAAATTTTCCAAGTCAAGTTGCCGGCTATCGCTAAAATTGCTGAAAAATTGCCAACTGCGAAAAAGATGGATACTGCAAGTCGAAAGAACAAAAACGAAGAAAAAAACGTGCATTTTTACAAATGATAGATGAATTTATTTATAACTTCAATTAATTACGATAATTAGTCATAATTATCTTAACATAATTAATAAGACATGAAAGTAATAATAATTCTTGATTTCAAAACTTAAACTAAGCCTTGTTGACAAATAAAGGGAAAAAAAACGGGATCTTACATACAAATGTGAAAGTCTGTATGTATGTATGTATGTATGTATGTTCTTTATACAAATCTACAGTTTTAGACCGATCGTCGCCAGATTTTGCATATATACCAAACAGGTCCGGGATTGAACCGTAGGCTACTTTAAAAGTTCGTCAGAGCTGGGCAAATGCCCGAAACGGGCGAAAAACTGTCGGGCAACAATGGTTTTGGGGTCTCAACAATTACTTTCGGAACGTTTACTTTGGTTACCGTGGTTTCCAACAGTGCGTTTCAGATACACGTCTGAAATGCATTGTTGATGATATGTACTTGTTGAATGTATATATTGTTGAATGATATGTACAGGGTATCCTGCATATAGGCTAGCCTTTATCTCATCAACCGCCCATCGTAGAGGTATAGTTTCAATTTAAAAAATGCTTTAAAGACGTTTGAATAATATTCGCTGCACAAGCTAGACGTATGGCGTCACTAACAACAGAGAACAACAACTACGACGACAAAATTGGGAATAAAAATGTTTAACGCCAGCTGATGAACTCAGCCGCTGTGGTGGTCGAGTGGTCGTAGTGACGGACTCACATCGCGAGGAACCGGGTTCGAGCCCCACCGGCGCCACAGTGGTGGTCGGCTGAAGTTGGTTTTCTGTGGTTTCCAGCTTCAAGGCGCGAATGTGAGCCGATCACCCCGTTAAAAAGTCTCGCCACAGAGAGCAACAGGCCTACAACGTTACAAATATTCAATCATTACACTTCCCTCCCAATTTGAAGGGCAGCACTGAAATATCAAACACAACACTAGATACACACTCAGACTGTTAGGTGTACTCACTTTGTACCAGACTCTGCCACGAAGCTGGGCTGAAACAGATCTCTGTTGCCTCAAATCATCAACACTCTGGCACGAAGTTAAAAAATTATCATTATCCACCAACATGAGAGTTCAACTGAACTCGCACTGCTATCATTTCCACGTCAGTTGCATGTGATCAAACTTGGCAATGGAAGAATTCCCGTAGAGACACAAGCACTGGACTCATTACGTTCCCAAATGGATTTTGCCAATTGTTAAACTCAGTTCAAGAACTTGCAGACAAAGTCTTCCCAAACATTCAACAAAATCACCGAAACCATGAGTGGCTTTGTGAGAGAGCGATTGTGGCATCGAAAAATGACAGTGTGAACAAGATCAACAAAAAAATCCTAAAAATTATTCCGGGACTCCACATCTTACAAATCGGTTGACACTGTCACAGACACAGCGTAGACAGTTCTGTATTCTGCAGAATTTCTGAACTCTTTGTATATTCCAGGTGTGCCCCCACACAATTTGACCCTCAAAGTCGGAGCGCCTATAATGCTTTTAAGAAATTTGGAGACACAGAGAATCTGCAATGGCAGCAGACCCTGCGTGAATAAATTGCACAAATACATCATCGAAGCACCGATTCTAACTGGATGTGCCAAAGGAGAAGACGTCTTCACATTCCACGTATGGGGTCATTCAAGTGTTACGTCAGCATCGAGGGGGGGGGGGGGGGTTGGGGGTTTTGAATTTAGTGGCTTTTGATGACGGGGGGGGGGGTTTGAAGGTTGCTTGGGGGGGTCCGTGTTTTGCTGATTTTTGCTGACAAGGGGAGCGAGGGGGTCAAAAATGGGTAAGAGAAAATGTGCTTACGTAATATTTGAATGGCCCCTGTCCCATTCACTTTAAAGCGATTACAGTTCCCGATTCGTTCAGCTTTTGCCATGACAATCAACAAAGCGCAAGGCCAGTCGTTAGCAGTGGCAGGTATCAACCTACTTGAGTCCTGTATTTCTCACGGGCAGCTTTTCGTCGCCTGTTCGCGTGTTGAAAATCCCAAAAATTTGTACATCTACACACCAGATGGAAAAACAAAAAATATTGTGTATCCACAAAAGCGATTGCCTCAAGTTTTCCTTTAAAAATAAAAGTAATTTTTTCTTACTTGATGCAGAAATTTTTTTGATTAAGAAATAATTAATAATACGTATATAACTTTTTTACGGGACGGGCAACGTCGCCGGGTATCAGCTAGTATTTTATAAAAAAAAAAATTGGGACTTCCAAAATTAATGGAATATCCACTAAAACACGGGCCATATTGTCACCCTTTATATACAAGTTTCTGGCAACGGGAGTAGTAAAAATAACTCATATCTGGCCAACGGATTGAAGAGGTTGTGGTGTACCCCCTACCCTAGATGCACCCAAACCAAATGCAGTACTATTCACGCATATTCCACACATTACGCGAACAACGGAAATACATCTGTTATTTCCCGTCTGTTTGATCCCAAAAACAAACATCAAACCAACAAAAAAAATTCATTTCGAGGAGACACGATGCACAAATTTCCTCCCAAAAAAGTTAAAATAAAATCCACAACACCCCTCCCCCCCACCAACAAACAAAGTTCTCTCCGTTTATGAAATTTGCGTAAAACGCCGTCGATGCAAATTGTATTTTCTCCTGTTAGTCAAAAGCGGGATTTCTCGAGAGAGGAATGGAGAATTATTCAACCCCCCCTCCCCCTCTATATTCCTGAACACACATACACAACGTTTTACTTACGCCACTGTAGGAAGGGGGGGGGGAGACGTAGAAAATCCAGTGGCGACAGCCTGGCTGGTCGCCAATGTAGGACAATGGCGCGCGCAACGCCGCCACCACAAAAGGCGGAATTACCCAGAATTCCACAATCCGCCAGGCCGTCGAAAACTCCGGTCGATGGCGCTGATGGGAGCCACACCCCCCTCTCCGGAAAAGACAAAAAAAAAAAACCAGATTTCTCTAAAAAAAATTAAAAAAAAAAACAGTGGCGTAACTGCTATCAACGCCACCTTTAATAGCTCCGCAAAAGTGCACGTCAAATAAAAATTCTCTTTAAATGGTGTCCGGTCGAGTAAAAGAAGTACCACCCAGTGGCGTAATTTGCAGCTAGAATCGATTCTCCGATATCGGTGTGTGCAGCAAACGAAGAATGAAATTGATTCGGATAAAAAAAAAAAAATAAGCAAATAATGATAATAACATGAAGAGAAATATAATAATGATAGATAGTTTTTTTCTATACTTCACTGCCTCTCACCGACAAAATGCGTTTTTCACGAACCAATGAGCACACGGCCGATAGTGACAACATTAACCGAGTGAAAAGACAAAAAAAATATATATAAATTCGGCTCCATTTGAATACGAATACCCACCCCCCCCCCTTCCTAAATGGTGATGACTGAAATTCGAAATAATTCCTACAAATTATCCAACATGTATGGGTCATCACCACGCTTTTCGCTTAGTACCGTATGATTGAATAATGGAAATCAATTTTGCGTTTATTACGGTCTTTTGTATTTAGATCATTTCCCGTGTAATTTGAGCTCACATACTTGCTAGACCAGGGGTTCCCAAACAGTGCACCGCGGTGCCCTGTTGCGCCACCAACCTTCGACGAGGGCGGGGAGGGAAGAGAGCGGAGCTGCGGCCTTAACAAAGATTTTTCGAAAAGATTCTTTATTAAATTGCTTTGGAGAGCACAGGAATATGTACGAGGTGCATGTGTGGTTCAGTAGAGGATAAGAGCACTGATTAGGGAAAGGGCACCACGGGTGAAAAAAGTTTGAAAACCCCTGCGCTAGGCATCTTGGGTCCCAAAATTTTCCATACTATAGAAGAGCGGTATTTCTCAACTGGTATTTCGCGGGGGCATTCTTCAGGATTCAAGCGATAAATAGTCATGAATAGCAGTGGGATTAAATTCTAGTAGTGTTTTGGGATAGCAAAATGGTGTGCTTCGATGACCCCCCCCCCCCCCCCCCACCACGGAAATTACCAACCCATTGAAATGTTCAGGAGGATAGCTTATTCTGAGAAATGAGTCAGAGGCTTCAGTACCTGTTAAAATGTACATATATGCTCAACCTATTACCCGCGGGCCAAATGTGGCCTCCGGAGGCATCTGATGTGGCCCGTGATCTTAAGCCAAAGTTTGTAAAATGAACTAAGCTCTATATTTCCAGATCACTTGAGTGACCAGTAATATATTTGCAGATCACTTGAGTGACCAGCAATATATTTGCAGATCACTTAAATGTCCCGTAGCACATTTTCAGATAAGTCAATCGATTGCGGCACATTCACAGTAAACGTAGCACATTTACAGATCACTCAAGTGGCAAGGGGGCCATTCAAGTATTACGTCAGAATCGATGAGGGTGCTGACTGATGACGGGGGGGGGGGGAGCCCTTGAATGATGCTTACGTCATCAACCCCCCCCCCCCCCCCTATAAAATGTCAAATGGCATCTTTCACCGGGAAAGCCAAAAACAAGAAAAACCATTGCCTAGTTTGGGTATGAGGGCTGCTTCCCCCCATTTAATGCGTACCAACTGAAGTTCATAAAAGGCTTGCGCACCCCTAGAAGTAAGTATGAGACTTACTGCCCTATGCTGACCCCGCTGGACATGCATATAATGTGTACGTACACCTAGAAATATACTATTTTATGGTTCCCTAGTCCATGGATACTATAATCAAGAGCTTCCCCTACAACCGTGGTTCCCAGTCTTCAATCCCTCAAGTATCCCGCCCATGGTTGGCATTCGCCCTCACTGTTAACAAAACACATCTTCTGTGATTCGACCGACTCCCGATTCGAGAAGCCTGTTTCAGTAGTAGTGAAATGTGCGTTTCTGGGCTGTAGAATCTTCCATGGAACATATTTCATTTCAATTTATCGTTTTCAATAAAGCTTAACGTTGAAATGGGCTTGTACTCTGCAAAATTTTTAGCATGTGATAGTTCTTACGCACCGATTTCATGTTTATGACGCTGATAAAAAGACTCATCACGTACCCACAGAGGTGCACGTTCATGTTGGGAAGTTCTGGAACGTAGATACCGTTTTAAAGAGGGCACATAAGAAACTACAACGTCACAATTTGGATGCTATTTTCAAGAATTCCCTACAACGCAGATACATACTATTTTCAAGGGTTTTTTCCCGCAAGGGCAAAGCGATTCTGAAACGCTGCCGTAGAGACTTCGAAGAAAAATTAAATTACAGCTCCGATCTGATGCAATATCAGATCGCCAGCGACCCGGATGAAGCAACGGAGCTTCAAAATGCTGAAATTGATGACGACAGCTTAATGTAAATCAAAACTGACCATCTGAGTGGAAATCGATGGCCTCAACATGCGGATGTTCGCATGAATCAGATAAACGCGTGAAAAATTCGAAAACGCTTGATCACACTGTATCAAATTCGGCATGAAATTACGACTTGGACTTCATAACTTCTAGATTAAATGTGAGAAACTGACAGCCAGGTCCAAATAACATAAGAAAAAGGAAGAGGAGGAACATCTCTTGAGTGCAAACAGTGGATTCATAGATTCGCTCCAGACAAAGCTGAACGAATAAGTGAAATTCAGAGCAAACAAAGAAAAGACATGATGCAAGGAGGCATGAAGTTCCATTTTATGCGGTAGTTGGTCAACGAACTCCTTTGATATTACAAACCGGCAAAACAAAATAACCCGGTCGGTCATTGTGTATAGCTGCTGCTACAAAACAGAGATGGATATAGAATTTCTTCTGTGAAAAGCACTTGAAAAATCGTAGCAGTAGCAGCAGCAGCATTAGCGCGTGAAGTGCCGCGAACAACAAAACCCCTCTTTTTATTCTTTCATCAAGGAACCCCGTAGCAGTATCATATTATTCTGCGATGTGAAGTCACAACTTCGCACACATCCACACACACACACGTGTGAAAATAATGGGAGAAAAACAGCACTATATTCATCGTTGGTCTTCTATTCCAGTTTCCGCTTGAGGATCACATGGACCTTCTTGCGGTCCCGGGATATTTTAAAGGGGATTTCCGGTGAGAATAAAGTGAAAGGTAGAATTATGTATGACGGGTGGTTAAGGGGCCATAGAAATTTGTGAAAAAATTAAGATCTGGGGGAAAAAATTAAACAGAAATATTCGGTAGGGGAAACGTAAGAATATAGCCCTATACAGTTAGAACCAAGCCTCACCTCACATGCTGAGCCACCAGGGATCTCTAGCGGGGGGGGGGTGTCCACCGAGATCTACCTTATTTACATAATTTTTATGCACTATGGATTAACTTAGAAATGCATTATATATCTATATATCTACTCTATAATATAAAATCACAAACTCGAAAAGGCCTGTTTCTAAGCAACCGAAATTAGTGACGGAAATCTGTTACGTTTTTGTGTTACGGAAGTCGGTTACGATTTCGGGTCGAGTTTTCATTTAACTCCTGAGGACATCGGGAACCGCTTGACCTGTAGAGATCAAGTTTTCTGCGTGTACCCAGAGGTATGTATACATCACCAGTGCTCCCAACACTCAGGGTCCGGGTACCCAGCGCGGGGCATTGGACAGATAGATCTCTTGATGGGGAAATTGACAGGTTTCATTTTGAGTCGAGGATGAATACTTGCTTCTCATTGCGCATTGTGCTGCATGTGGCACTGCAAAAATAATGGTGCATTACTGATTGCAGTGCATTGCATATCGTAATGCATCATGTGCTGTATTACGCATTACTCATTGTAATGCCGCGTTTAATGCGTATTGTGGTGCATTGCGTACTATAGTGCTTTTTATAATGCTTTGCTTATTGCGATGCATCGCATACTATGCTACATTGCTTATTTGTGGTGTACAATATTACTAATTACACACATTACTACATTACTGATTGTGATGCTTTACGTGTTTAGTGCACTGAGTGCTGTATTGCTTATTGCAATGCAGTGCTTATGGATTATTGTGGCTCATTGCGTATTATGGGGCTTTGTTTAGTGCGATGTATCGCATATTATGCGGTATTGCGGTGTATGAGGTATTGTACTGCATTGCTTATTCTGATGCACTGTAAATATTGGCAAATTGCGCATTGTTATGCATTACGTATTTTAGTGAATCACGTGCCATATTGCTTATTCTAATGCAGTGATTATGGTGTATTGTGGTTAATTGCGTATTGTGGTGCATTGCTTATTGTGCTGTATTGCCTACGGTGGTGGTGTATTTGTTATTGTGCAGTATTGTCGATGGGGGTAAATTACGCATTGTGTTGTTTTGCTTATTGTGGTGTATTGCGCACTGTGCTTAATGTGGTGCACTGAATATAGTGGCGCATTGCCTGTGGTGGCGCATTGCTTATTGTGCTGTATTGCCGTTGGTGGTGCAATAAGCACTGTGTTGTATTGCCGATGGTGATGCAATAAGCACTGTCCTGTATTGCCGATGGAGGTGCATTAAGTATTGTGCTGTATTGCCGATGGAGGTGCATTAAGTATTGTGCTGTATTGCTTAATGTGGTGCCCTGATATAGTGGTGCATTGTTTTTTGTGGTGCCCTTAATATAAATAAGGCTGCACTACTTATTGTGCTGCATTGCCTAAAATGGTGCATTGTTCATTGCACCGAATCGCCGATGGTGTAGCATTGCGTATTATGTTGCATTGCTTATTGTGGTGCATTGCGCATTGCAGCGCATCTCGTGGTATATTGCTTACTGTAATACGCATATAGTATATATATATATATACGCCTAGTATATATATATTGTGATACATTTAATAAGTAGAAAGGCTCTTTCCCACTTTTGTAGGGAGTGAGGATATTGAAGATTTAAGCCAACGTGAGGACTCAAAAGAAGAAAATATGGTTAAAACGGTGCCAATGGACGAAACAAGGGTAAAGGAAACACTGTTCTCCAAGGATGATGTCGCTCTCCGCTATTGTGAAGACGAATTCTAAGACTGAGATTCGTTACTTCTCTGTGCACGCTCTTAGTGCGCGCACCCAAGTCAGAAGACGCGGGTTCGATTCCCCGCAAGGGCAGTTGAATTTTCTTTCTTTCCTGAATTCATCTTCGCATCAGCCAGCTGTTGAAAACGCTGCTCTATTCAAGAAACTACTTCTAGGTCAAATTCTATAGCGTCTAATGCAGTGAGTCTCAGATTGTGCACCGTGACATCAAGTATTGCCTGCTATAGAAGCAGTATATTGGTCACACACCCAGAATCTGTAAGGAGTGCTGTGAAATAGTTTCTGGAGATAAAATTGTATTGAGACGATGATAGCAAGACGCACCAACCAGTGTCACGAAATTTTAGTGTGTCACCTCAAACTTTTTTTGAGATAGGGAAAAATAGCCCGAGATATTTCGAATTCCAAACTCACTCCCAGGTGTGCTGTGATCGTAAAAAAAAAAAAAACATTCGGAATCCCTATCATACAGACATACAGACCAGGTGCTCTCAACCCGAGACTATATTGTCCTTTTTGTGGCGAAAAAAAACCTAGGAGCCAGCCAAATTTCGTAGGTGGCAAGGACGGCTTTTTCCTAAAAACGTGTCTCATTATACACCAAAACTCTATTATTTAACTTCTTACAGGAAAAAAAATGATAACATGAATGAAAGGAAAACTATTTGGGAAAAAAGTTTCGTTGAATTAAAATTATTTTAATTATGAATTAGTCACTATTTATTAAAAATTTTAGAATATTTTTATTGACTTTGTACCGTCAATTAGTCAGTTCAAAATTTAGGTACAAAAAATCAAAACTAAAAATTCTACTGCATAATTAGAAGTGCCCTAAAAAACGGACAATGGTAGTAAATAACGGGTAAAATAATGGTTTTTATTCCCGACTTTTCTGGGACTTGATGACCCCCTTTCCCATGTAGGAAAGCAGTTTTTATTAAGAAATCAGAAAATTCTGAGCCATCCCTATATACACTCTGATTTAGCAATCACATATACGAAATTTTAGGCGCCAACACCGATTTTCGAGTCACCACGGAGCCTGGAATTTGTACAGCCCTGGTTATGAGAATAGTTATAAATTCGTTAATCCCTGGTCTAATCAAAAGAATATATATTACACTTTGTTCTGCCACTTTCCATATACAGTCCCTAATATCCCTCCCTTCAATATAATAAACTGAAAGATTCCAGCTCAACTAGGGCCAAGGGAAAAATGAAGTAATTATCTCAAAGCATGCTATACATAAAAAAGGGGGACTCCTAATCAACACCTGAGCTGGAAAGATGATTTAATTAAAGAGAAGGGAAGGAAAAAAGCCAGTATACACAAGTTAATAAGATATATTTTTATGATAGATTGCCTTTCCGTCCCCCCCAAATTCTTTTCTTTACAAGCCTCTCACATTGTTGCATCAACAGGGAATAATAAGCGCTCCATCAAATGAAGTCATACGCGTATATACATATACAGTATACACACACACAAAAAAAATCATCTCTCGAGTAAAAAGAGGAAATATTGGAGGGTACTTTATAAGTTATATATAAAAGAATTAATGCGATGACTAAATTGGAATTAATGAACAGCACGGAAGTTTTTCGACCAGGGCTCTCTCCCCCAGTGTGAGCTCTGGGATAGAACAACCAATGAAATTGAGATTTTCTCGTGTATTGATTTCTGCCTACGAAAAATAATGTAGAGCGGAGTTTTCGTATGAATATATAGGCTATGTGTGTAACTATGAGTACGCAAACTCTTTGGCTTCGCGGGACACATTTCGCCTAGGATCACTTTTTATGAACAATATGAAAGCTAAAGATAAAAGTTAAAAATAACTTGATTACACCAATAAATGCTCAATTACTTCTTGGAGAGCAGTATAACAGACGAATCATTTCTTGGAGGGCCGCATAAAAACTGAATTACAGTACATCCCACTTACAACGTTTTCCTGCTTAGTACGACTTATTTTCGTGGTCCCACGTCTTAGCATATTAATAATCATCTAGATTTCCCGTTCAAAGCTTTCTCCCGCTTACAACGTTTTCCCATGAAGGAGTGTTGTTGTTGTTGTTGTTGTTTTTTTTTTTTTTTTTTTTTTTTTTTTTTTTTTTTTTTTTTTTTTTTTTTTTTATAAAGCCGAATTACTTCTTGGAAGGTAATTCAAAAGCTGAATTACTTCACATAAAGTCAAACTACTAAGAAGAACTACTATAAAAGCTTAACTACTAAGTATAAAGCCGTATAAAAAATGTATTTACTTCGCAGAAAGCAGTATAAAATCTGAATTACTTCTTGGAAGCCCGTAAACAAAACAATCACTCATTGAAGGGCCGTATAAAAGTAGAATTGCTTCTTTTTTCAAGTCTGTATGAAAAAGTGTAGAATAGAATAACTTCTTCGAAGTCCGCGTAAGAAGGAAAAGCACACACAAACCCAATTTAAATGTCTATAAATTACTATAAAAGTGGATAGGCGCGAAGGACGGTGTTTGTGAATAACCATAACATACACACAACTAAATCAATTCGAACCAATACGCTTATAAGTCACCACACTCTTGCAGTCTGACCAGGGATGAAACACCGGCGATGAGCTGGTTTAAGGTAGTTCATTTTTGGACCAGCCTTTGGTAAGTACGGCGGATAAGGAGCTTACGTACAGTAGTAGCAGTCTGCATATAGTAATTCTATGTGTTTTGCTTATTCAATTAATACTCACACGAGATTGGTAGTTCGAACTTACCTATAACGTAGGAAGCAGCAGCGAGACGCAGAGAAGAAAAATAGAATCGGTGCTCGTGAGTGTGCGAATGAGAAACCCGCAACCTTCGTCTTCAGTCTATAAATGATAAAAAGGAAAAAAAAATTAAATACAATATTTATAGAGAAACCTGGTATTCAAATTTGATATACAATTTTTTATATTATATATAAAATATTTATTTAATTTGCAATATACAAATTTGCTATACATATTTGAACAATATACAAATTTGATATACACAGTATTGATCAATTGCAAAATTTTCAAAATGCCAAACTCAAAACAAAAATCAGTAACAAACATTCCACAAAACATCAGAGAAGCAGTAAGAATTGGATTGAGTGTTGTTGGTGGTTCTAAACTCCAAGTGAAAAATTTCGAGGAAAGATGGAAACAACTGAAATATATGTGCTCTCCCATAATCGGGAAACGTTACTAGATGCTTCACAAGGGTAGTTGTCAGTGTTATAGGGATTTCGAAAGCCATGGCGTCCGAAATACCAGTAGTGCATATGCAATTCGAGGGAAGAATCATAAATCATCATTCATCAATTCACCAGAATCATCCATTCCGATGATTCGGGCATTTCGTACATCGCCCTATGGAGATAAGAACTTTTCGAACCAAAGGGGAGGAGGGGGGGGGGGAAAATTCACCGAGGATGTATATGGTAAGCGTGAAAGAGGCAAATGTCCACCGCCACCCTTCCGCCTATACCAATAATACCATTTTTCTACTGAACAAGGGGGAGACGACAGCCACCGCCCCCTCTGTATCCGCCTGTGCCTAGAGCGTCAAAAATGATTTTTCCCCTATTTTTTCCCCTTCCACTTCAGATGTGGCGCCTCTCCTCAAGCGGCACTCCATGCAGTCGCATGAGTCGCACGGCTCGAGAGCCTCACCTGGCTTATTCAGTGGTGTGACTCAAATTCTTCGGAACTGCATGCATCATGGCCCTCACAGTGCTCCAGCCTGGGACGATTCCTATCACCACGTAACTTATACCATACATTTCATCGCATTTCGGAAGGTGACAGAATCGGCATCCAAACCCCCCTCCCATGTCAGCTACGGACTTGGTTGTGGGTCTGGTGCGAATTTCAACGAGTTATTTCAAACTAGAAGAGCAGAGCTGTCATCAATTAACATTAACCTTAGATTCTTCCCAATCGATACCACAGTGACGGGCAAGGTTGGCCTCGTGACAATGAGATTTGGTACTATGGTTTTCTGGGGTTTTTTTCGAGAATAACAATGTAAATTTGTGTACGTAGGTACTTCGTGTTAGTTAACGGCTCCTCCCAGGATATCACCTGTTCCTCGGGCCCCATGTGCTTAATTTTATTCAATTTCTTTTTAAATCAGTTATATATAGATTTTTTAAAAATGAGGTTTAAAAGAGTAAATTGTCTCACCAAATTTTTTTCACAAATGTAGTACTTTTTATAGGTACGCACATCAAAAAAGACAAAGATACTCAACTACAAACCATTTGAAGTCGTGCCGAAAGAAACCCCCACAACCAAAAAATAAGCTCGTATCTTCTTATTTTCGAAAGAACGACTTCAAGAAATGGTGCGTAAAAGGGAAAAAGTCCCACGTGGTACAAAAGAAAAAAAATGGTCATAAAAGAGAAGCTCTTTTCTTTGAGTGGACACACACACACACAAAAAGTACGGTACTATGTTTCACCAGAAGTAAGAACAATTCCCCAAAGAGGACCACACAAGACACAGAGGAAAACATAACAAAACTTTAAAGGTCGGCAAAAATAGGCACTTTTCCCGGGAGAAGTATCTACAGAGAGAGAGAGAGATGATCGCACATCGAACGATCCAAAAACTACACGGGGACTCATCCAACAGCATCAGACCACAGAGAGAGTGAAACTATTGACTTTCCAGGGAGGTTGGACTTTTTTTTTTCGGGCTGTGATCCAAGTGGTTCACCATCTTACAGCGTAACCAGCAAAAATATTAGTGGATGATTTATTTTCTCCCATCTTTGACTGAGGTTTGGGGAAGTCGGAAAAGAACTCGGAAGCACGTCCTTCACTCATACATAAAACAAAACAAATTCGTACATAAAACAAAAAATGCAGAGACGAAATGAACCCCCCTTTCGCTTGAGATTTGTCCTAAAAGAGTTGTAACAAAACTGTTAGGTCTCTGGAAAACCATTTCAAAGACTTGAAAGCGCGTGATATTAATCGATAAGTATGTGTATGTTATGGTAAATGTGATAAATCCGTTATTATACGTAATCACCGATCATGCCTAATCGCCGAGCATTTTGGTAAGTTTGATAAATTTTCCTCGATTAATCACTTTTACTTAGTGAAGGAAATTATTTCAGAATTGATGAAAATGCAGAATAAATGACAGAAATTATTTCAGAATTGATGAAAATTCAGAATAAATGAAAGAAATAATTTGCATAATTTAAATAATTCAGAAATTATGAAAGTTCAGAATTTATTAAAAGGGAATTTCAGAATTGGTGGAAATTCAGAATTCGCAAATAATTTCAGAATTATTTCCTTCTAGATGAAAATGCAGAATCTATGGAAAAAATTGTTACCGTGAGTGCGGGGAACGGTGCGACCGCACTTGTCGCATACCCCCCAAAGGCGGCTATGCTACATTATGTTGAATATGGTTTTCGCATAGGAGGACATTGCCATATACCAATTTTCAAAACGGAGATACGAGTTAAAATTGAAAATACTGTAAGCTTTCTATAGCAATATCTCGAAACAATGTAAACGAGAGAGAGAGGGGAAGCATGTTAACCATCTACCTACCTGCACAGGTTATGAGAACGGAGCACAGTAATAACTATTGGCCGTTAACCGCTTCTGTGCGTGAAGCGGTATCGCTGCCCGTGACAAATGCGCCGGAAGCACGCAATGGTGCAGGTGCTACCAACCAGCTCGGGCGAGACGAAGACGACGTCCTACAATAAATACTACGGTTCAAAATACAAGGCTACTTGCCTGCTCGCTCTTCCTGAATCACCGGAAAGGCCCGCAAATATCCACTCGGGAATTGGCGAGTTTTTCTCCTTGGGAAAAATTAACGCATCGTTGCCACACGCGGATCGGAAAAATTTTTCCGGAACTTTGAAACATTTTAGAAAACTTCGACCGAACACGGATAGTTTTACGAGGGAGAAGCCGTTCCGTAAAATTCACATTTAATGCCTTTAAATTCACGCCCACGTTAAACAGAAACTGTAATCGATGTTTGAACGGGAAACTGCTTCGAGCAACCAAAAATAACCGTAACTGATAAGAATTTATCGGAAACGTTTTCTTCAACAATTGTCTTCTAGGGGAAAACAACTTATATCGACCAGCGATGACGTTTAATGGTGCTGTTTTTGAAACAATACTACTAACTTCTGAAAACAAGACAATTTTTTAACAACAGACACAACAACGTGGTTTTTTTTTTCTACAACGCTTATCGCAGACGTAACGATGAATATTGTCAACAATGCTTACCGCAGACACAACGAAGAATTTTAACAATGCTTCATCAGACACGACAAGAAATTTAATCAATAATACAATTGTTTCCAACAACGCTAACTGTAAACATGACAACGAATTCAATGCTTACAGCAGACACAAAGAAGAATTTTTCAAAAATGCTTGCTGCAGACACAACATCGAAATTTTTCAACGGAAGCGACAATGAATTTTTTCCAACAACGCTTATTGCAGAGACTACAAAGCATTTTTCAATAACGCTCCCTGCAGACATGGCGAAGGATTTTTTCTTCAATACTTTATCAGACGCGAAAATGAATCGTTTTTAACAATGCTTACTGCAGACACAACGAAGAATTTTTCAACAATGTTTTTGCCGACACAACAGTAAATGCTCATTACAATGAACTCAGCAATTAACTTTTTCGGGTGAAATTGTTCTATTTTATTAGGATAATGATTGCATGTGTACAAACTATAGTTACTGTACAATTCACTTCATGATCGAAGCTGGAAAATATTATAGCCGTTATTCGAAGCTTGAATCAGTAAATAATCAACAAGACCAAGCGTTCTATAATTCAGAATATCATTTCGAGATGATTTTTCTTCTTCAGCTTTCTGGGAAATATAAGGGCGGGGCGGCTAGGCCAGGATTTCAGGAAGATTACCTGGATAGGACTTCTAGTTAAATACGATCATTTTATCTAATCGGTTAAAACACAGATACAAAACAGTTCACGGATAATCTCGCTTGTGAGCCCCGAACAATAATAATTGTTACATGTTTGTCGGTACAAATAATAACTAGAGGAAAGAAAAGAAATACATATATATGAAACAAAAATAAATAAATAAGGGGGGAAACGGGAATGGAGTGGATAGACTTGAAGAAAATCAGCATTTAGCGACGTATATGACACGAAAGATCAGAGTCGCAACTAGGAGGGAGCAGGCGGGTCTTGTGCCCCGGCGCTGGACACGAGGGGGAGCAAATTTCATTCTGCAACCTCTCCTACAACATTACAAGGGGGCGTCAGAATGCGCGCTAGCCCCGGGTGACCAAGCATCTAGTTGCGGCCCTGCGAAAGATTACATGGCAATATCGAATGTATAATTACAATTATTGAGTTAATAAACATGATTTTAAATTAAAAAAAAAAAAGATGTGCATGAAAAGTGTTTAATTATTAACAGCGGAAGTAAATTAAATATTTTGGGAGCTAAATAAAAGAAATTTTTTTGAAAACGAGTTTTATTTGGCTTTGATACCTGTATAGTATGACAACTAAATTGTATTTTAGATCTATGCAACCAACTTCAGATTGAGATGATCACTTTTACAAAACATCTTTAAACATTTACAAACATACAAAGGTTTTCGGTAGAACACGAATTGAAAATTGGATATGTGTGAGTGAGTCTATTTTTATTCACAATAATACGGATGAAGGATTTCTGTGACAAAAGTCACCCTCCTCTATTGATTTCCTAGTGAATTTAAAGCATGAAACAAAAATAAAACGCAGTCGATCCGCGGATACCCAGGCTAGGGTCACGCCAGCCTATCCATTGTGGGAGGCCACAATATCAAAATATATATTTTTTTCTTTGTCATCAGCCACACAACGAAACAGTAATTAAAACATGAAACCGAAATACATTCTAGATCTTTTAGAACATTTTTTTCTTAAAAATCGAGATTTCTATTACCAACTGATATCTTTCTTTAATATTCTTACATCAATCAACAAGTCATCTCAAATATCGATTAAATAATAAAACTTTTCTTTCATTAAATAATTAAACTTTTCTTTCACCTTTCCTGAAATTCCCGAGAGCCATCTCTCGTATATAAATTCCTAATCTTCTCGAAAGAATGAAATGAAACTCAATTCCATATGTCAAAGCTCCAAATAGACTCCATGACATATGGAAATCAGACCGGGAAAAAGAAAATCTACAAGAAACTCTTGGGTTTCTCCTCTGATTTCTCGAGCACCAAATACAGCAAAAATCACTCCAAGTAGGAAAAAAAAACACACACACACACATAAATTTTTAAATTGTTATAATCTCCGAAGTTTTTAGAGAGAACACAGAGATTTTCTTTCTGGGGTATACCGAGGCAGACAAAAAGAGCGAACAAAAACATTTTTCCATGGCTTTGATGCGTTTCGATTTTCAAGAGGAAAATGATTGGGAGGGCCGTCCACATTTAATTGCTTTGCGAAAGTAATTGAGACAGTTTACATGTTCGCCTGGAGCGGAAATTTCCTTCGCCTCTTAATGAACGGATCACTTCACTCTAACGGATAAAAAGAATTGAAAACTGACTCTCTGGAGAAAAACAAACAAAAAATATAACGATCGTTACTTCTAAACAGAAAAATTTTCTTGGAACCATCGAAACACGATTACCAAGAAAATTTGCACCGCTAATCAATAAGAAGTTCAATCGTTTTAAACTGCACTAGAAATAAAACTTCACCATTCAAATTCCCTTGTTTGAATCGCCGATCGAATTTTGATCCGGGGAGTGATAAAT
Organism: Pholcus phalangioides; assembly: GCF_987345545.1. Taxonomy (NCBI): domain Eukaryota; kingdom Metazoa; phylum Arthropoda; class Arachnida; order Araneae; family Pholcidae; genus Pholcus; species Pholcus phalangioides. Next base: position 2,184,941 of record NW_028301612.1, on the reverse strand, counting down.
CCCAGGCGCCAAGACGCCATGGCGACTACAAGATTGGTATTCACGCCTAAGCTTCAGCATATGTGAATACTAGAATACTAAATTGGGGGCATGTTACTGAAGAAACAGAAAATTTTCAGATTTTATGTCAGCACGTTTTTTCCCTAATACGGAAGGACCAATATCTAGCCCCGGGAAAGTCGCAAAATGTAGCCCAAACAGGATACGCCGATTTAAATCATGATTAAAATCACTTGATTTTTTTTAATCATTGATTTAAATCACAAAATTTAAATTTTGTTTCTTCTTTACATAAATTCAATGATAGTGAAGTAAATGTAACCTGGTATGGTTTGTATGTTACTGATATGTGATTAAAAGAAGGCAGAAGATCTTTGGGATAAATATAGACTTGAATTAATCCCTAAAGTGCAGAAAGAAAGCAGCTCTATTTCTAGATTTCGAGCATGGAAAACATTGAAGAAAAATAGAGATAAACTTAGCTAAACTTCATTATATTCATTGCATTAATTGCCCTAATTGCTAATAATAATAGATATTGTGCCAACATCATTGGGCTTTCGACTTTACTTTTCGTATTATAATTTTGTTTGCTCGTTTTTTTTACCAAAACCCATTAAATCCGTGAAAGAATAAAAATGTGCAAACTATCTAAGCAACATCATGCAAGTTGAAAACACATCCATTCATTGTGCAAGAAACAATCTTGTGAATAGAATTTGTTTTGTTTAGATTATGGTGAATGGCTCTTTGGTTGTACATGGAGTGAATTGAGATGTCTGCAGCAGATGTGTGATATTGAGATGCCACCACTCATTCGCTTTAATGGGGGGGGGGGGGGGGGGTTCATGAATAAGAACACTTTTCTCTACAAAAAAAGGTTAATCTATGAAGTTAATTTGTGCTCAATGACCTTTCATGTTGCATAAACACAGATTTTTGGTGTTCGTATTTTTTGCTTTTAGTTCCTTTGTTGTTTATTCATTAGCGTTTAATTAAATTCGAGCGATTAGGAGAAAAAAAACCAGGTGATATGAAAATATGCATTTTCAATTATTAACAAGATCTGTTTCGATTAATAAGCAGTCGGTTAATTAAATCATAATTTTTTTCTTTAAAAATCGTAAAAATCGTTTAAAATATTTTTGGGGGGGGAAAAATAAAGTTTCTTGTTTGAATTGTTGATCGAAGTTTGATAAGAGGGATTGGTTGAATAATCGCAAACGCCAGCTTACCATTGCATCTAAAGATTTGTATTGGAGCCTAAACTTTTCAATATGTGAATACCTAATTGGAGGCTGAAGACATCACAAAAGAGAAATTTAATCAAAAACGAAAAAAAAAAGGAATAAATGAAAATAAATCAAAAATAAAATGAAGATAAAGTCAAAAATTAAATAAAAATAGAATCAGAAATTAAATCAAAGAGAATGAAGAAGGCTATCAAAGAAAGATAATCTCAAATTAAAATCAACAACAGAATCAAAAAACTAAATCAGAAAGATAATTGGAAATTAAAAAAATGAAGAATCAGAAACTACATTAATCAAAAATAGAGCCGAAACTAAATCAAAAAATAGATCACAACAAGATAATGAAAAATAGAATGAAAATATTACATTAAAAAAATATCAAAAAGAGATAAGCAAAAACAAAATAAAAAAATTAGACTTGAATATTAAATCAAAAATAGAGTGAAATATTAAATCTATTAAGTATTAAATATTAAATCTTAAAATAGAATCAAAAATTATGTAAAAAATAGAATCGTACCTTCATATGCTGTTTTGAACAATTCAAAAGACGTACCTTTTTCGTCCGTCGGGGGTAGGGGCAAAGAGAATCTCTTCCAGAAAAAACTGACAACCACCTGATTTGCATAAGAAAATGCCCTCTAACTGCGAATTTAGTAACTAATTTGTTTTTTCTTTCAATAAGTTTCATGGCTTTCTGAGGAACAGTTACAGCCGTAGACAGCTCGGAAAAAGGAAACTTCAATCATAGAAGCCCATTATATAAAAACATAGCTCCTACACTATTTATACTGTACCACATTTTACCGTTAATGCTTGACAAATATTGCTTTTTAGAAAGGGAAATTAATCATTGCCCACCTATTGAACATAAGGGCACATAAAAAGAACCCCAAAATGAGTATTGCGATATTACGCTCTCAATGAGAGATCAAGGATCAAGAATTGATGACGACGATAAAATCGATCAAAACGGGAGAAAGGAGATATAATTGAAAAGGAACCATGTATAATAGGTTACAGGAGCGCACTACAGTACATAATACACAATGGGAGGGATTGTATTCGCTTTACATGTACGTGAGAGAAGCCGTACATTACTGGGGGATGGATTTGAATGGGCAGCGTGTCTCTCTCGCCTTGGCCCTCTTCCCATACACATCTGTCGGTTCACAATATATTATATTATTATATTATCATAAATTTTCTCTCCTACCGATATGTATAGGATGACTTACGGAGAGATTTATTATTCTCATCTACGCGAGCGTATTAGCAGAGGGCTACTCTCTACGTTGCATGTTACAGTAAAACCTCTCTTTTACGGACACTGGTGGGACAAAAAAATTTGTCCGTAAAAGAGGGGGGTGACCGTTAATCAGGAGTTTGAAAAACATAATTTTGTTATACAAAGGGGAAGTTATTATCTGGACTATTAGTTATTATCTGGAAGTTATTATCTTAAAAAGTGGGTAACCGTTGATCAGTGGCTTGAAAAGTATACTTGTACTGTACACAGGAAAATATTATTTGGTCGTAAAAGAAGAGCGATCGCATCTGAGGGGTGTCCGTTAAGAGGGGATTTTACTGCAATTCAATAAAAATTTATTCAAAATAAAGGAAACTTCAGTTCATGAGATGAAATTTTGGAACTTTCAAATTTAAATTTTAAAATTTAATTTTCAATAAAATTGAGTCCATGAAATTTCAAACTTTTGATTAATTTCACGAACAATTTTCTTTATTTTGAATCAATTTTTATCCAATTACAATGATGTCATGGTATTTTATCTTGAGTGCAAGCTGTTTTTGATTCATTTTACTGAAAATTTACATAAAATTAAGTATATTTAAGATATGTGAAACTTTTTACCAGCATAGGATAGCACATACAATCAAGACTATGTGTAAAAAATTTGAAATAAAACAATGGTTAAATACTATTTTTAATGATATTTCTATTAGAACACATGGTTTTTCACCATGTTAAAGATATTAAGTCCCAGACAAGTCAAAGAATAAACTACTTTGGGCCAATTTTGTTGGGGGGAAAAATGTTCGGCGAGTATGAAATTTTGCTGGCACCTACTTTCCCCTCCCCCTGATTTGTCTAGCCCTGTCACATACCGTAACGAGGTATACAATTCCATGTATGTATTCATGTTCAAATTTGCGGCAGTGCCGAAGACGCAGCCCTACCCAATTTTCGTCAATCGATACCCATTAGAATAAATTCTCATAAAAAACTTTCTTTGAAAAAAAGTTATAATGAGGAAGTTGAAATGAAAGGATTTACTAGAACTACTTGGCGGCTTAATCATCATCACGAGCAAAACTAAACCGCAGAAATAATTCTCTCCGTGGATTTTAAAAAAAAAGAGCATCTTCATCTCAATCTTCAAAGACCGCAGAATTTCGAAATATTCTGAATAAGAGCCTTTGGAAAAAAAGAACGTAAATTGACGTTCCTAATTCGGGCACGTGCAAACGCGTGACCGGACGCAAATTACTTATTCAAATTACTCGCCAAGGACTGTCGTTAAAAATAAACAAAATAATATTTATTTTTATTGTCAATTCGTGTGATGGATGCGCATCCATCACACGAATGTCACCTCCGCTGTTTATTATTCAAATGGCCATCGATGTCGTCATGTAAAAACGAAAATTGCGCACGTCAAACATGGCAAAATAGAAGTTACTTTTGTTTTGTTTTTTTTGAGGTGAAAGACCGAATGACATTGAGAGAGAGACAAAACTACGATTAAGGCCGAAACGGTAACGCGTTACAATACTTGGTTCACCATTACCAGCACACAGGAAAAAAAGGAAAAATATAATATCGATTCGAAGAGGAAAAATGATATTATCGAACGGAAAAAAAGGAGTTGGTTTTACGGCAGCTGTTGTGAGTTCAGGGCACTTCTACCGGCATCATTTATGAATTTCGGAGTTAACGCTCTTACAGCATACAAAACTCGTACATAAGGAAAGTACAAAAAAAAAGAAAACCTTTTCAGTGCTTACATTTGTTTGCGTGAGACTGAACTTTATCGTGTAAAAGTGTGGTGCATACGTGGTTATTCCCACAAAAAAAAATGCGTACTAAACCATTATGTACAGTGAACTCTTCATTATCCGCCGACACACCTTCCTTCTACTACACGCGCGTGCAAAATTAAGGAATAACTGACAATACCTAGGCCAGTGTTTCTGAAAGTGTGCGTCGCGGCTCCTAGGGGCGTCGCAGCGAGCTTGAGATATTGATGTATGTGCCTATTTATGCTTTGAAGTGGTTCTTTCATAAGTGAAAATATCTACTAAACTATTCTGGGGAGCCGCTGACGAACCACGAATTGGGCAAAGAAGCCGTGGGTGACTAAAGTTTGAGAACCACTGACCTCATCATCATCATCATAGTACCGGCAACAACCCAGACCTATCACTGGTAACCTATCAAGGTGATTTCACACGGAATTTTTTTAATTATTTGCCATAAATACCCTTAAAAATACCATATGAGGGACCATGTTCATTAATAGGATCCCTCCGTTTCCTTCTGAGATGGAGATATAGCAACTTTTTAACCGTCTTTTGTCCATAATTTACAATTTTATACAATAAAACTTGCCAACGACGGCCACTGACGGGACCAAAATTATAAGCCGTTCTGTTCATTACGAATATTTAATTGACTACATACTTTAATAAAGTTTAAATTTAATTAAAAATTTTAAATTTTTTCTTTTTAAATACTTGAAATTATTTAAAAAATATAAATATTTAAAATTATTTTAAATATTTATTATTTTTTTAAATTTTTAATCTAAATTTTTTTAAACTTTAAAAAAAATACATTTATTAAACAACGCTATCCACGTACGGTGTTCACTCAGGGCCGGATTAAGACGTTTGAAGGCCCAAAGATCTTTATATATTTTTGGTGGTTCTCCGATACCTACAAGTATATTTTACTCGATATTCGGTCTATAAACTAAAAAAAAAAAAGTGAAATTTTATATTTCAGAAGTGAGACTAATCTAAGGATGGGATTTCACTTTAAAAGTTTTATGAAAGTTATTTCATAAAACTTGAAAAAAGCTACCAATAAATTTATCGATTGCAGAGCAAATGCAACCGATCAGCTTATTGGTTGCATTTTTAAAAAAATTATAAAATTTTTATAGTGTAATCCGGGCTTAAGGCCGGGATCACATTATAAAGTTTTATAAAAGATCTTTTATCAAAGTTGCAAAAATTCAACCAATAGGCGCATCGGTTGCATTCAAGCAAATATCAACCGGTGATCTTATTGGTTGAATTTTTCACGTTTTATAAAAAAAAAGCTTTTACAAAACTTTAATAGTGTAATCCCGGCCTAAGGCTGGTCTTGCCCTATAAAACTTTGATTAAATATTCTTTTATAAAACTTGAAAAATGTAACAAATAAATACAACTGTTACATTCGAGCGAACTTAACTGATCTGCTTATTGGTTGCATTTTTCAAGTTTTATAAACAAACTTTTATAGTGTAATCCCGGCCTAAGACAGAATTGTAATGAGAATATTTCTAAACAGACATTTTGAAAGTCTCCATCTCCCTCCCCTCTTTTTCCGACATACCCATATTCTATGGGGCTCTTGATTAAACCACCAAAGAATGGCTCTAGGCTGCCTATGGGCACTGAATTAGGGATGAAGGAGAAAAATAATTACAAAAATTGCGAAAAAATAGTTTTTATGCAGGAATTTTAAACTAAAGATGCGGGCACACACACACCTTGCGAGCACTCACAGTGCTCGTGTGAAAGGGTATGCGGACCCGCATCCGCTCCGTGTGAAAGGGGCCTAACTCAAGACGCATTGGCCCATCCATTAAGACGCCACTGAGTTATAAGCGCGTATAAAAAATTGTCACCAGGGTGCTCCTACTTTTTGATGAGGAGGGCACAGACGGTGCTCACGACTCGAAAAGGGTTGAAAACCCCTGTTGTGGAGTGCCCTATACCAACTAGTGAGACAAAAAGATCCAGGAAATGCATAGCGTCCACGTCTACGTAGTTGTTGAATCAGCAAAACATGTGGTGATGAATAGGAGGAGGGGGGGGGGGAAATAGAAAAAGCAGGCCTCATCATCATCGTCGTCTCATATAAGTTGGCGTTGGTAAATGGACTGACTCAACATCTTTTGCTTGCTGCTCTAACAAAAGACAATTTTTTTTTTCATGACTAATAAACCAAAAAGGGGGAAATATGTAATATCATCATCAGAGACGTATCGGCGCCAACCCACGTGGCGCCCACCATCAAACGGCGAGGAAGAAACAGCAGGTTGGCAGTGAGTTAGCATTACCAGAAAATACCCGATTTCAGAGGGTTAAAATTGCATACACATTCTTTTTTTTTGCATGAGACAATGATTGAATATGCGTTCACATTAATGGGAAGTAGAGCGGAATAAACGCCCCTTCCCCCATACGCACGCTGTAATACTCACGGATGATGGCATGAATCTTGTATGCACGTTCAGGTGCATGCAGAACATTTTTGTCTCCATCTTCGAAACATACAGCTTCAACATAACGGGGACTATTTCACCCCATTTGAAACCTTATTCTAAATTCGCCGTCAATCCTGTAGCTCAGTGATTCGCCGCTGTGGTGGTCGAGTGGTCATAGTGACGGACTCGCACTGGGTTCGAGCCCCTCCGTCACCACAGTGGTGGTCGGCTGAAGTTGGTTTTCTGTGGTTCCCAACTTCGAGGCGCAAATGCGAGCCGATCTCCCCGTTAAAAAGTCTCGCCACAGAGAGCAACAGTCCTACAAACAGTACAAATATTCAGTCATTATACTTCACTCACTTCACTTCAGAGATATAGATGGCAGCACTAAAAAATCATACACAACACTAGATACGCACTCAGACTGTTAGGCGTGCCGCAACATGTATCTTACATGTTCTGGAACTGAGCCGCGATGATCTATACATATGAGCTCATAATGACATTTGCTCGCAATATGTATTGTATATATTAATGTTTATGTGCATCAATTATATAAAAAGGGAAATGTATATTATGTAAATAATAGCGTATATTTTATAAATATATTATGTAAATAAATGTGAACGCCCAGCACACTGTGAACGGAGGCTGAGTGTGATTATTCCCGTCGCACTTTCATAGTATTGACCTTGAATATTTGTATGAGCTGATGGTTATATTTGTTCCCAATATGTATTACCTTCATAGTAATGTTTATGTACATTTAGAATGGTATAAAAAGGGGGAAATTTTTGTAATGTGAATAATATGTATGAGTAAAATTCAAATATGAATGCCCAGCACTGTGAACGGAGGCTGGCTCTGTTTGATTGTTCCCGTCGCAGTGGTGGCTCCGTGTGTTTTCTGTGTGTGAGTGTATTGCATATTCCATAAAAGGAAAGGGAAACAAAACTGCCCAGCATTAGACGGAGGCTTTGTTTCTTCGTTTCACGTCACAGTGGAGGCGCTGTGTATATATTTTGTATACATTGTGATTTAGACCATTCTCAAACCTCTCCCACTTCAACATGCCAACTTTTTCTTACTTGCCCACAATTTTTTTCCCACACTTCTTTTGAAATCCCAGGCTGCGGTCTCCGGCCCTTATGTGCCACTGGGCGCACGTGAAATTTCTCTCCCTAGTCATTGGATTCAGCTACACATTTTAGTCAAATGGCTTGTACGTTGCATCGAGTTGATGGCTGTATGGGGAGAACGACGCGAGTGATTCGATACTTGCGATCAAGGGGAGTCACCAATATAAATCTTTGCAAACTTTTCCGACACAACTCTGCCTCTTTTCAGGTAACGGAATTAAGGTGCTTTGCATCAGTCCGGGGTTGTGAGCGTTCTATCTATCTATCTATACCTATGCCGCGAAACACTCAAGGATCTGGGAATACGCTGCGAGCCACTCGACTGATGTGGAACTGCACCGCGGGGTGTCACTTTAAGCGGTAATGACGAGATATCTCGTCTCCATAAAAGCCTCTTATTTTAACATTGACTAGCCCAGATATTTTGTAAAGTTGATTTTTAAATGGATAACTTTTCTATACCCCTTAGTTTGCACCTGCTGAAAATCGGAAGTAAGCCAACCTCATTATTTTTAAAAAGATATGGCATTTCGAAGGGAGGAAGAAGGGTTAGTCATTTCTAATTGCCGCTTAAAGGGTTAAGATAACTGTAAAAGTGCCGCTGGCTATTTAAGTGATCTGGGAATGTCACGGATCATCACCTACCACCCGCGGTGCTGTTCCACAAGTGATGTGGAACTGCACCGCGGATGACAGGTGATCTGAAAATGTACCGCGGATGACAGGTGATCTGAAAATGTACCGCTTAGTTCACTTTTACAAAATTAGGTACGATATGACGGGCCACATCAGGTCACTCCGAGGGTCACATTTGGCCCGCGGACCGGGGGGGGGGGGGTTGAGCATGGATGGTTAACATTTCAAAGTTGCCCCAAAACAGTTCTTCCTTCAAAGTGGTTCGAAAAATCCAAAAGGTTGGAGACTCCCCAGGATTAAAAGAAGAAAGAATCTCACGCGAAAACACGATAAAAAATGCATGGTTTTTTTCGAATTAAAACATAGTTAATTGCCAAGATTTTCTCTTTGTTTTTATCAAGATGGATTTTCTTCTTCCTTTAATTTCGCGCAGTTTCTTTCATCTCGTGTGTTTTCTTTTCCAATAATATTGTTATATTCGTTCTTCTTTCATCTGCCGTAAGAACACACAGAGCCTCGAAAAACAATTAAAAGCACAAACCGCATGAGAGATATTCTTCCAGTAATAAGAACACGTGTACGCAATTATTTTTCTCTCATCCAACCACACGGAAACCGTGGTTATTATCATTATAATTATACACGCAAAATAAACATCCAAACAAATATTAAATACAGCGAGATCGTTTCATATACATAATGGAATGGGATATATTCCGACAAGTATATTATGCAACCGCTACGAAAATTTCTAACAGATGGGGGAAAATATTTGTGCAATTATATTCACCGGTGAAGATAAACTAGAAAAAGTTAATTAATTCCAAATATGCAAAATCGAATACAATACCTGATACTATCCCCACCGCTTAATGTGATCACATTTGGAGTTGGGGGTGTTTGATAACAATAACCGAATGATAACTATATCCGAAAAAGTTCCGTTTGCAAGTAGAGTAACCATAAATCCTGTCTGGTCGAATAGAACGTATGGTAAACGGGTATTGGTAAAACGGGGCAACTGCAAAATGTTCAACAAAAAATCGTTTCATTTTTTTGTTATTATTATTATTATATTCTAAAACGGGGCTTTCTTCCCCCTTTGAACGTAAGTCCTGCATTTTTGAGGTGTTTTAGAATGGAATTGTCTAATGCATATCACAATTTCTGATATATTTTATAATGTACACATTACGTTTACTGTCAACAATCACTTTCATTTGCATTTTGAGATGCAATCGCTTCAATAAAAGTTTTTGGTTCACTTGATCATCTTTATCACACCAGTCATTTTCTGCACACGGAGGCTAATAATTAGATCGAGACCTACAATTCATTGCCAATTCCGAACGGCAGCCCTTTTTTTTTATAATCACCAAGAGGTTGGTGCGATAACCCCTCGGTGTGGGATTCCCTGCGGTAGCTTTCATTTCCTGTGGTCATGCCGGTTCTGTTGTCCTTGTGTCAGGAAAGTTCCTGACAAGGACGAACCGGGTATCGAATTCGCTACACCTCTAAACATTCTTTGGTACTTTAGGCGAGTATCTTGTCGACCTGGGCTACCGGAGGAAGGAGGGGGGGGGGGCAAAAATATTTTGGAAACAATCGCTTTAATTTAATTTAAAAAAAAACAATAATTTTCATTAAATTTTTTAAAACATTACTTTTTCACTTTCATCAGTATTTTTGGAAATAATCACTTTCACATCAGTATTTCTAAAAACAATCACTTTGGAGGCATTTTGGAGAAAATCACATAAAAAATTACATTTTTGGAAACAATTACCCCTCAACTTTTTCTAAAAAAATCATTTCATTAAATTTAAAAAAAAAATCAATTTCATTAGCATTTTCGGGAAAAAATCACTTTTATAAGCATTTTTGTGAACAATTTTTTCAATTTAACTTTTGAAAACAACCGTTTCAATTAATTTTTTGTAAAAAAATCACTTTTTGATTAACATTTTTGAAAATTAGAAAATTATCTCGCCTTAAATAATATTATTTTTTGTAAAGAATTAATCTCATTAAATTTTTTTTTGCGAGGATAACGTTTAATTAGAGTGTTTGCAAAAAAACCACCATAATTTTCATTGCTGAAATTGAATACAATTATTATTGCTAGCAACTGTTTAACTTGTGATAAGGTTTCGACGCAACCTCAATTTTCCACGGGGAGGTATCAGAGACCCAATAGCGAACCATGGAAATTTTAATTAGCTTGTGGTGCGTCTCTCGGTTCGTCCACGTAAAACACCTATTACTCATTGTTTCTTCGGAACAATTTCGAAGCGGATTTATAAAACGCTGCTGGCACGAGTTCAATTGCTGTTCTCAACCCACGCAAAAAGCTAATGGACACGGACTTGGTTCCCTCGAAAGACTAGAACGCTAGGCTACCATGTTATTTGTTCAGTTTAATCATCGGGGAGACGGCAGCTGATGATGCGCAAAGTTTTCCACCCCCTCGGAGACCATCAATAGACCTTTTTTTTTTATTTCCCACGAAAAAACTTCTCTGGAAATTTTCTCTTTTTTGCCAGTTTATTCTCCAACACACAACACACACAGCAGCAGCCATAATAAACTCACCCTATGAACTACCATCATTGCCACCTGCCATTTCCCGCACAAAACCCAACAATAGCCACCTCCTCAGTGGAAGCAAAAAAAAAAAAAAATCCCAGAGAAAAAGAGAGAGGATGACCGGTTGGCTGAGCAGACACTGTGTTCAGCCGCTACAACCACACTTTCTGTTTACTAGAGTAATTTTTCTAGAATTTTGACCGAAACTAAAATTGTTTCAAGACGCAAAATGTCGCGATCTAACTAGAAATACGTACATTAAAAAAATCACTGCCCAAGAAGGCTATATCCTCTGTTTCCCAGAAAACCTGAACCTTTGAAGAGGTGATGCCTCAATAAGAAGTGAGACTGCTTTCTTCAACATCGAGGAAAAATTAGGTTCCTTATCACAGAGTTTACAAAAAATGCTCAAACTTGTAATTGTTTCCAAAAATACAGACATTCCTGATTGTTTCACGAAATGCTGATACATTTGATCGTTTACAAAAACGCTGATATTGTTTACAAAAAAATTTTGACAGTTTTTGTGACTTGTTTCCAAAAATACTGATAGTTGTGATTGTTTTCAAAAATTCCCATACTGATGGTTGTTTACAAAAATGCTGATAGTTATGATTTATGCTGATAGCTGTAACTGTCTCCCAAAATTTTGATATCTATGACCGTTTCCAAAAATTCTGATGCGGATGATCGTTTCCAAAAATTCTGATGCGGATGATCGTTTCCAAAAATTCTGATGTGGATTATCGTTTCCAAAAATTCTGATGTGGATGATCGTTTTCAAAAACTACGATAATTAGGCTTGTTTTTGAAAGTTCTGATAGTCGTTGTTCTTTCCTAAAATGCTGATATTGATAACTATCTTCAAAAATAGAGATTATTCAGCAAAAATGCTGATGGCTGTGATTGTTCCAATGATTCTGATACTGATGTTTGTTTCCAAAAATTCTGATATATTGATGATCGTTTCTAAAAATACTGATAGTCGTGATTGTTTCCCAAAATGTAAAATCCAATTTCATAAGTACAGTTATCAAATTTTATATTAAACGCTGTTTTCCCTCGATATCGACAGTCGAATCCCGTTATAACGAACGTCAAGAGACCGGAGGAATCACTTCGTTATATCGAAATTTCGTTTAAAGGAATTCCAGGTTTTACTAGTATTGTTCCTATGTAAACTTATTTGGGGGATTAGAAAAGTGTACGTTAAAACGAGATTTTCGCTATAATGGTATTCGTTAAAATGGGATTCGACTGTATAGTAACTTCGAACTTAACCAAACTCACTATTCTCGTTGAAAACAATCGAATTTATATTGAGTAATTTGAAGTTATACCTTCGATTGTGAAAAGAACATTTGAGCATCCCTTCCCTAAACCTCACTTACTTATTTGTATTGAGAAACCCCACTTGGTTTTACACTCCATTTACTCACTGCACACACACAACACAACACAAAAAAAAAACAAAAAAACAACGCAGAATATATTGAAAAACTAGGGGGGAATTCCAAAAACAAATTCTTCAGTACCATCACCACTTTCTTCTTACTTAAACTTTTCTCCCCAAAATCCCTTTCAATTTCATCGTTATATAGTCTTTTCAATTCCAAGAAAAATAAAAACCTCTTATTTCTTTTTTTTTCCTCAGAAGCTTCTGGAAAGTGCTAAAGTGTTTTTCGATTAAGTACTAATGTGTGTGTGTGTGTGTGTGTGTCTTATACGACGACGGTATATCGCGGTTTTTTTTTTCCCCGCTCTTCTCTGCTCCATTTTTTCTGCTCCACCCTCAAGTAATTACAGTAGATCGTTTTCTCAGATTTCCCCCAATTTTTTTCTTTCTCCTTGAAATGGAGAAAATTAGGGTGAAAAGAAAAAAAAAATTTCCCATCAAATAGCGATGGTTCACGAAACATATAAAAGAAAAAAAATTGACCCACCTGATATCCATTTTTCTCACTTCGACTATCAGCAGAAAAGAAGAAAACATTAAACAAAAAAAAAAACAACCGCTCACTAAATTGCATTGGACAGGGGCTGATGGAGAAATAAGTAGTAAAGAAAGTAGAAATATATTAATTGAAATATAAGAAAAAAATTGGCCATAGATTTATGATATCTTTTCTACGGAGAGAAAGAACTACGGGGCGGGCGTATAACAAAGATATGCCCGAAAGAATTATCTCGAGAGTGAAATTCATTAAGGGCAGAAAAAAAGTAATCGTGATAAAACGAGTTTAATTAGACAGCAATCGAAACTCCTTGTTTTCTACGATGGGCTTCGCTTGATTACGAACAGCATTTCATTTACTTATTTTTTTGCAGTGACTTTAGCTCAAAAGGGGATGTTCTTTCTAAAACGAAACAAAAGATCTACGAGTGTTATATGCAAAACTGTCCGCGGATACTCCGGTGCCCCCCCCCCTCATGCTTTTTCATGCTGCCCTTGAATGTATGAGTGACGAAATGAGTGATCAAGTTACCCACCAAGTGTGTGACTATGGATGACCAAGTGGACCCACCAAGTCAAGTGTGTGACTATGGATGACCAAGTGAGTAATCAAGTTACCCACCAAGTCAAGTGTGTGACTATGGGTGGCCAAGTGAGCGATCAAGTTAGAGACCAAGTGAGCGATCAAGTTAGAGACCAAGTGAGCGATCAAGTTAGAGACCAAGTGTGTGACTATGAGTGACCAAGTGATAAGTGTGTGACTATGAGTGACCAAGTGATAAGTGTGTGACTATGAGTGACCAAGTGATAAGTGTGTGACTATGAGTGACCAAGTGATAAGTGTGTGACTATGAGTGACCAAGTGATAAGTGTGTGAATATGAGTGACCAAGTGAACGATCGCATGAGCGACCAAATGAACGATCGTATGAGTGTCTTCTTTGTTTCTTTCAAACCGAGCACAACTGAGGTCTATCGACATGGGCAATTTACTACCGATTGAGTTATGCCGGAAGTGTCAGTATGTGTACCTAACAGTCTGAGTACGTATATAGTGCTGAGTATGAATTTTTAGTGGTGCCATATCTACATTAAATTTTGAGTGAAGTGTGAAGTTCGAATATTTGTACTGCCGCAGGCCTGTTGCTCTCTGTGGCTAGGCTTTTAAACGGGGAGATCGGTACGCATTTGTTGCGCCTCGAAGCTGGGAACCACAGAAAACCAACTTCCGCCGAACACCGTGTGAGTGTCAGAATGTGTCTGTGTGAGAGACCAAGTGAGTGTGGTCACTAACTCGATCACTTTTCCAGTCACTCACTTGGCCACTCATACAATCATTCACTTGGCCACTCACCCACTCATACAGTCACTCACCCAATGACTTGGTCACTCATGCGGTCAGGGCCGGGGCAAAATATACAGAGGACGAAACGTACCAGGGGTGGGTGTCGGAGGCGAAATTTCTGGATCTCGACAGGAGCTTTACATTGAAGAAATTTTGGCTAAATTCTTTCACTCGTTACTTTGAACGTTTTTGGGAGAAATTTTTGACTTCTGATTTGGAGCATTTTTGACCAACATTTTTCACTCGTAACTTGAAATATTTTAAGCTCAAATGTCTCGCTCATAGCTTAGACCAGTGTTTCCCAAAGTGGGCGATAGAATGGTCCAAGGGGGCGATAGAACCTACTGATTTAACATTGGATCCTATGGGTTTACTTGAGTTGGGGGCGAGGAGAGGAATAAATTTCTGATGAAGGGGGCGATGGAACAAAAAGTTTGGGAGACTATGGCTTAGACTTAGAGCATTCTTAGAATGAACATTATTTTTCCCCTCGTTACTGCGATCATTTTCCCCCTACTTATTTTTTTTTTTTTTTTGCAGCATTTTCGGCAAAACATTCTTGAGCATTTTTAGTGAATATTTCTCACAAGACGCATATTTGGAGGACATTTTCCGACCGTTGCATCATTTTGGGTGAGCATTTCCCACTCATTTCTCAGTGCATTTTTAAGTAAAATTATTCATTCGTAACTTGGAGCGTTTCCTAAGGGGCGGGGGACAGACACATCTCTCACTAGAACTCAGAACATGTTACACTAGTTCCGGCCCCCACAAGGGTTGGGCCAGGGGTCTTCAACCTTTCTCGAGTCGCGAGCGCTGCCCATATCCATAATCACACGAAGAGCACCCTTACGGCAACTTTGACATGCGTATGCCTGAAATCTGCATAATTGTAATCCTTGAATGCAATTTTTACAGGTGTTTAATTGAAGCGTTGATCAAGTGCTCGCGAGCATGAGCATGGAGCACTATGGTGCTCGCGGGAACCCGTTCCAGAATGTGCATGGTGGGGCATAACACATGGTTTACTGAGAAGTCACTGTCACATAAAAGCTAACATAAGTTCTCCCAAGGGGGATTTCTCTTTCAGGGAGAGTTTTTCTCTTCTAAATTCGCATAATATTCGATTTCCGTCGAACAGCAAACGAAAATAGAAAATTTGAGCTCCTCGAACTCTAGTGCAAAGCAAGGCACCGCCCCCGAAACCCCCACGAGTCAATAAAAAAATCAAAATACAAAAAACGACAGCATCATTCAACGCTTAGAAATGTAATGAATGACTGCTGCCATTATATTGCTATCAAACCTTCCCCCAACCCCAATTTTTCCCTTTAAAATTCGTGTTTTTCCGAGAAACATTTCTTTCCCATTCGACCCTTCCACACCCTTAAAACTCGCCTCCCTTCAGCTCCCCGTCCTCGTGGATACATTTAAATCCCATACCCAGGGACTCCTCCATATACACACTTATATATCCATTCTGTAAACATTTCTTAAGGCTCTCTCTCTCTCCCCATTACACGTATTGCAATTTTTCTTGCACCCTCAAAAAAAATTGATGGAACGCTTAACAGGATGAGGAATGGATGTTCCATGTGACGACGACACCAAGGGAACGGGGCGCATATATCGTACGTATATTCATCACAGAACGGATCGTTAAGTGCGTTGTAGATGGGCGCACGTGCCGAAATACAGACGGGGCTGTCCCACCAGCTATTTTTTTTTCACCCGTTTCCCCCGATTTCCGTTTCCGGGACTCGTGTCCCGTTCACCTGGTGAAAAATGGATCGTTTTCACTCTTTCACGTATTTTTAAAAAAAAAAAAAAATATATATATATATATATATTTTCCGCCCCTTTTCATGAAAATATCAAACATTTCGTTTCGGTCGAGTTGGAAATGGATCTATCTGTTATGGTGCAGATGGTTATTTAAAATAAAATAAGAGTGGGGGGGGGGATCCCCCTGCAAACATTTCTAAAGTTAACCGACCAATTTCAGATGAATGAGAATTCGAGACGGGGGTGAGCTCTTTATAATTAACCTCACCGACGAAATCAGGGTTCAAATCCAATGTGTGTTATGGGGGAAGGGGGGGGGGGGGGGTGATGAACATATACATTTTTCAGAGGACTTCAGGAGCAGAAACACGAGTTCGACGCCCACGGCGTCCTCCCTCCCTTCCCATAACGAGAAGGCTGTCCGCCTGGATCTAGCCTGAGGGCCTCTCGTGTTTCATTAAATTTTTTTACACAATAAATTCAGTAGAAACCGATATGGAGGATCCGCTAAAAATCCTTGAATTCGGGGGAGGGGCATTGAAAAATTTTCTATAGGCGTCTGCTATGGATGTGGAGACCTGTCAATACCAGGTGAGGCTGAACCCCTATTTATTAGTCACGTAAAGGTAGCCAGTTACTCTATTTGTGCTGCTTTGATGCTTATGTGTGGCATCAAAACGATGAGAAATGTGAGGTTTGCCTTCGGAAATTTTTTATGATTGAATCTTTGGACGTCAACGTTTGTTGTTGTCTGGACCTTGCTGTCTTTAAGGGTTGTTTGCTGCTGTCAGGACTCGTCCAGTTTTTTGTTGTCTAAATTAAAGGTCTTTGACAACTCATCTGGTTTGTTGCTATCTGCGCTGATTGCCTTTGGGGGCTGATCTGGTTTGTTAAAGTAGGGACTTGCTGTATTTGAGCTCACGGGGTTTATCAAGTGTTTTAGGCTCCATCTAGATTGTTGCTGTCTTGGTCTCACCATCAACAGAATTGTTCAGACACGACTTTTTTAACGATTTATATCACCATGAGGGTAATGGACTTCGTCTTCGGATCGAGCTTTGAACCAGAACACTGACATGCTTAGTTAGTCAATTACGTCAAGGTTCTTTGTGGGTGTACACAAAAACGGTTCCAAAACTTGCGTTTCAAAATCCCTAACCACTTCCACGGAGTTATGATGGCACGACCCACAAGAAAATATAGCTTCTTTCCAGGTACATTTGTACGTGACGTTTTTTCAGTGTGATTAAGTCAAAACTCTCTTCCGTCTCTTCTCTCATTCGGAACACACTGATTCCTTTGCATGTGAAATCGAATTAGACCCCTTGTTGAGGCCGTGCTGGGCCTTCTATAATCGACACTTGCTATTGATCTCGGTGAAATGATGAAAGACGTAATCAATGTCTCGTTACAAGCGAGAAAAGCAGTAAATTTATCCCAGAGCTGTTATAGCACGTTCCTATAATTTCCATCAGTTCCCCCCCCCCCACACATAACTGAATTGATTACAACTCCATGTTGTCGCGTTTGTTTCGACAGGTCTCGATCCGAACACCCCCTTCTCTCCCGCTTAAAGGGTTAATGTTGTTTCATCCCCAGGGAAATTGATTGCTGATAAGCTCCGCTCATGGCCCTTTTGTCGTTTGATAAATTAACATTCCCAGTGTTATTATTTACACAGGATCGTTCTGGCAGCTTTCTTGAGATCAAGGGGGTTTCTGATGTCACCGGTAAATAACTGTAAAGGACGGTAAAACGGATCGATATGGAATTTTTCCGAGAATCTCGTAACGCCATTCGTGGAATTCAGTTTTCATACATACCTTCGGGGGCCATTCAACATTTCCATTTACCGTATCAACCTGAACACAGGTTACGATATTCTCCGATATCTGAAATCATTGTCAGAGGGAGACAAAAATATCAAGGATTCTACGCAGTTTTCCAAAATGAGTGTAGCGACTGGAAAGGGGTTCCTTCATTTTGGATTCCACGGTAACCACGGTACCCCCCCCCCCCCCATTATCTCACGCAGCGCTGTTACTTAGAATAGAGCGATATATCTATTCTTGGATCATGGAACCCAGCTTGTTGAAGAACTCGGGTTGAGTAGCATCGCTTGACGAGTAAAAGTATACAACCCATAAGCGGATACATACTCTTCGAACAGGGGAGGGGAGAGGGAATCACCGTACAGTAAACGGGGGTAGGGGGGGGCAGATCAACCCCAATCGCTCTACCCCTTGTGTCCACCTTGGCCCCGGAGTTCGCGAATTGAAATATTCGTCTTTCCTCGGAAGGGTCGGGAATTTGACTCGTTATATTACGTTAGTATTATTACTACTATTTATGTCGACGACTTATTGTGCCGTGACATACTGATTACGAATATACTACATACAATAAGTGAAATACATGTATATATATAAAACTTCATCTTCCAAAAAAATCTCGAAACACGAATACTAGTTATGTTAATATTCTGGGGGAAGGGGGGGGGGGGTTCAGCGCACTACCCGCGGGCACTTGGGTCTTCGTCGAACTCACTGGTAACACGTGTGAGGTATAATTGTCAACAGACGATGGAGCCTGGGCCGTGTACGATTTGAAAGAAATAAAGAGAAGCGATGGGGGTGGCAAAATAATGTTTGCCCCCACCCCCTCAGAAAAATCCTAGCTATGGTTCTGATTACGTACACGGCTCAGGATTTGTTGTCTCAGACAATTCTACAATTTTAGCCACTGCTTCCGTAATGAATAAAAGAAAAAAAAATGGGACTGGCGGGGGGGGGGGGGGATTGACACATCTGCAAACCGATAGAATTTCAAGCCATGACTTTGTTAAAGTAAAAACGTGATGTGTAACCAATGTATTAGAATTCATTTTTTAGCTCTAATATTTTGCGACCCGATACGACCGTTCCGTTAAGACCGTTATAAAATCATCGAATTTTAGTATGGTGGGAATGGCAAAATCATGTTCGCTTCCCCCACCCGTCACAAAAAAATCCAGTAACGGCACCGGTTCCATTGTTTGAAGTCTGGCCTTACAATTTCGTGGCAACCACAAATATAGTAAAACCCCTCAGATGCGGCCACCCCTCTTTTACGGTCAACTGAAAATTTCTCTAGTATAAAAGAAGTACTCCTTTGGTTAGCAGCCGCCCTTGAATTGATTTGTCTTGCCCGTCGGTGTCTGCAAAATGGGGGAAGGGGCCTTTACTGTACCTACCGCCTGGGAATTACTGCTAGAAACGATTCAGCACTAAACGGATCACAAAACCCTAATTACGTTTCTGGAGAGAAACAAAATAAGACGCAAGAAGCGTAAAAACGTTAAGTTAAAGATCATAGAACAGATAAATATAATTTTCTAGCAAATTATTCTCGGCTTCGTTCTCAAGATAATTCTGGAAACGCAAACGAGTTTCTCGGGACGTGATAATCTTCAAAAACCAACCCTTAATTTTTCAAAAACGAAAACCTTTTTTGAAAGAAATTAATTAGTTAAAGGAGGGGGGGGGGGCGCGTTAAAATTAATGGAACGGCTTTTCGAAGAGAGAAAGTGGCATGAGATACAAAGACTAATTGCTCAGCCTGGAAAACACGCTAAACCACAAAACGATTCTTCTTCTCCCAGCATTAATTATCTTATTCACTTTTTAATCTGTTCCTGAACGGCCAACGAGAATTATCACAATAGCAAACAAACAACAAAACCGATTAATATCGGTCAAAAAAAGCCTTTTGGCCTGGCTTAACCTCAAAAATAGGAATTAATAGATACTCTTTTACGTAAATTGATAATCTTTCCTCGTCAAAGTTATCATCTAAAGAAAGGTCTTTCTTCAAAGCCTTCTCAAGTTATCAATGGTTTCGAATAACGAAAACGAAGTCCCCCCACATACCTCCTGACCGAAAATTGAGTGTAGTGAACCCATCTAATTGAATTCCGTGGACAAAGAAGAAATTGATATTAATGAGTAAAGATGAAAAATGTGGAGAATCTCTTTCGGTAAATCACATCTCGAAGGGAACCAAAATTTTTACACCCATCTAATCCCCCACATACGTACTGTGCTTCATTTATGGGCTTTAAAACAGTTTTCTTCAAACGTTGGTCCCGATTTTGCCCAATTCATGTAGCCGCAGCATATAATTCAGATTTCTCCCAGTATTTTTCCCATATACAGTAGCCTCCGGACTAATGTGGTGGAAGGGCACGCTGGACAACGAAGAAGCCGAATATGCCGTAAAGTGCTCACTTCCTACCCCACCCATACGATTAAAAACCATCCCTTTACCAAAAAGCGCTCATATTTATAAACTGAAGAGCCAAAAAAACTGGTACGGGCATGCGTATGCAAATAAATAGATATGGAACCAATCAGAGTACGGCGCAGCGGTCGGCAACGCCTATATAACACAACAAGTGTCTGGCATAGTTGTTAGAGCGGTTACTGCTGCTACAATGGCATGTTATCGAGATTTAAGTGAGTTTGAACGGGGTGTTATAGTCGGCGCACGAGAGATGGGACATAGCATCTCCGAGGTAGCGATGAAATTTGGATTTTCACGTACGACCATTTCACGAGTGTACCGTGAATATCGGGAATCCGGTAAAAAATTGAATCTACGACATCGCTGCGGCCGGAAAAAGATCATGCAAGAACGTGACAGACGTGCAACCCTTCCGCAAATTGCTGCAGATTTCAATGCTGGGCCATCAACAAGTGTGAGCGTTCGAACCATTCAACGAAACATCATCGTATATGGGCTTTCGGAGCCGAAGTTCATAAACCCTACATGTCAACAGGGGACTGTTCAAGCTAGTGGAGGCTCTGTGATGGTATGGGGCGTGTGCAGTTTGCGTGATATGGGACCCCTGATACGTCTAGATACGACTCTGACAGGTGACAGGTACGTAAGCATCCTGTCTGATCACCTGCATTCATTCATGTCCATTGTGCATTCCGACGGACTTGGACAATTTCAGCAGGACAATGCGACACCCCACACGTCCAAATATGCTACAAAGTGGCTCCAGGAACACTCTTCTGCCTTTAGACACTTCCGCTGGCCACGTAAATCCCCAGACATAAACATTATTGGCTCTTCAGTGTATTTTGTAACCTCTACGTAGAGGCCAGTACTTTATAAATGTTATGTACTTTACCGTACGTGATTTTTTTTTAAATTATTTCTCAGTGTTTCGTTTTTTTGGACAGCAAAAGTACAGTATCTCTAACCCCTCTTCTTCCCTACACCAGGGGTGGGAAGTGACGAAGTCCATTTCGGAACAGTTTTGGAGCAGCAAAATATAGGAGTTGGCGCAATTTTTGAGCAGATATTTATAAATTGGAGCAGCAAAATTAACTTACAAGAATGTTTTCGTTAATCCCCCCCCCCATCCCTTTTCAAAATAAAACAACTGCACAATCAGGACCGTCATTTCAACTTTTTCTGGGGGGGAGGGGGGTCCGAAAAGCATGAACTCAATGTATGCATATATATGTATGTGCTAAAGTGTAGAAATCAGTTATTCTACAGATTATCTACGTTCAAATCAGTTAATCTGCAGATTAGCTAGGCAATGTGCACATTAACGTCTTTCGAGCTTTAGCGGTAACATATACACACCATTTCTAGTGGGTTTTTTCTAACCCCGAGGGGGGGGGGCGATCCCCTCTGAACCCCCCTCCCCTCAAATCACAGCCCTGTGCACAGTTTTTTGCTATCAAACATCTTTTCATCAGCTTCTTTTTCGTTTTTGGTCTTTCAGGCTTTCGGCACCTTATTTAAAAGAGTGGCTGTCATAAAATTTTTCATACTAGTCTATTTAAGATGACACACTCTTTGCTAAGTGAGAGAACTAGTTGCTCTCTGGAACAATAGCAGTTTAAAAATGGACCAACATTTTTCTATTTATTTTATTATAAATGTTCTATTTTTAAGTTTTTGTTTTTTTTATACTCGGAAAGAAATTGTTGCAAAATGGGAGAGAATTTCGGAAGATTCAATGTTTAGCGATTCAGCACTCGTTATTTGGCAACATTTGCGATAAAACAAATACAAATACAAATACGCAAACAACGCCACAACAGGCAAAATGCCCAACGAGGTGGCTGATAACAAGATGCCCATAAAAATATGGATGTCATATATTTCAAAAATACAGCAACCCAATTAAAAATGCAATTAACACAAATTATAAACAATATATACATATGATAAAATATTATACAATGCCCATAAAGAATACTTATGGTTGTCTTATTCTAAGAATGGATAGCTTCTCGATTTACGCCAACATGTTTATCGTATTTCTTTTTGAACGTGTCAATTGTGTTACAATTTACTACCTCCGGGGGTAAGCTATTCCATTTATTAACAACCCTATTAGAGAAAAATTCCCTGCGACACCATAACCTTGCATTGTCCCTCACCAATCGATGTCCCCTTGTAAAAGCAGTCGATTGGCGGTGTACTAAAAGTTCATGGTCCATCCTATCCATCCCATTGAAAATTTTGAACACTTGGATCATATCTCCTCGACACCTGCGTTCATCCAATGTAAACCTATTCAAAAAATGAAGTCTCTCTTCATAACTCAAGCCCTGTGTGCCAATAAGGACACGCGCAGCTCTTCTCTGCACCCCTTCAACTAAGTCTATGTCCCTCTGTAGGTATGGTCTCCAAAACCTTACAGAATACTCCAGTCCAGGACGAACTAAGCCTTGAAAAAGCGGAAGAATGACTTTAGGAGAACGCGAAGAGACTTTTTTGAAAATGAGACCAAGCATTCTATTCGATTTTTTGACCACCGCTGAACAATGTTCAGAAAACCTAAGTCGATCGTCAATGAGAATTCCCAAATCGGTGACTCTAGTTGCATCCGGGATAGTGACACCATTCAACTCCCAAGAGAACCGTGGGTTGTTCGAACCAAAATGAGCGACCATGCACTTATCAACGATAAACGTCATGCTCCATTCATTTGCCCATGCTGCAATCCTGTTTAAGTTGGTCTGGAGCAACTCCCTACCGCTTTCATTCCCGATTACCCCCATTAGCTTCACATCATCTGCGAATTTGCTAGTAATCCCATCGATACCCTGATCGAGTTTATCGATAAAAAGTGAAAAAAGTATGGGGCCAAGGACACTTACCTGAGGAACTCCACTTGTGACGTCTGTCCAACCAGAGAATTCCCCGTTCACCATGACTCGTTGCGACCTATCTCTTAACCACGATTCTATCCAATTCAGCAAGTTGCCCCCTATTCCAATCTCGTGTAAACGCTTCAAGAGTTTGCCATGTTGGACCCGATCGAATGCCTTCTGGAAATCAAGGTAAACAACGTCGAAATTTTTGCTCTTACCCAAAGCCTTAGACACGTGATCATAGAAGCAAAGGAGGTTAGTTACACATGACTTCCCCTTCCTGAACCCATGCTGATTATCCGACAATACATTATTCTAGTATATCCACTTCACAAACTGCCTTTTGATGATAATTTCAAAATTTTCGAGAGGGAGCTCGTCAAACTCACTGGACGATAATTAGACACCACCTCTCTACTACCCTTCTTAAATATCGGAACAACGTTAGCCAGTTTCCAATCTCTTGGGACGATACCCTCAGCAACACTACTCCTGTATATCTGTGCGACTGGCCCCAACAATTCATTAGCACCTTCCCTGAGAACCCTGGGATAGATATCATCTGGTCCTGGTGCTTTGCTTGCACATACATTTCTTAGAAGATTTAGGACCTCCACGTCTTCTACTTGAATATCGTTGAGAGTTTTATTACCCCATGCAACACCCGTATATCGAATATCATTATCTCCATTAAAAACCGACGCGAAAAAGTCATTGAAAGCACTACACATGCCTACATTACTCTCTACTTTTGAGCCTCCTATCGAGAGGGGGCCAACTGTCCCCTTACATCCATTATTGACGTATCGAAAAAATGATTTTGTGTCAGAGCCAATGTTATCTGCCAACCTAGATTCAACTTCCTTTTTACTATCCCTTATCGCTTTCTTCAACAGTCTTCTTTTATCAGTAAACAATGATAGGTCACCTTGTCCACTTTTATACACTCGTACTTGCTCTTTTACTCACGGAATGAAAATTTTTTTTCACGAAACATCGGATTTGACGAAATGAAGATCGACTATAGTCATTTCATTTCTGCTGCTTGCAGTGGCGACTTCTTTCTTTTTTTGAAAATGGAAACTGACTCACACACTTTTGCGCTTGAAAGTTGAAAGACCATTGCTTCAGACCATCTTCAGATGCACGATCACGGATATTATCGAGGTTTCACGATGGAAAGTCCGATGAGGGCATAGTTTAAATAACGGGCCGCAGTTATACCAATCCGATTTTCGGGGGCGAAGTCGAGCGCGGGAACTTGCTGGGAATATTCCAAAATCGATTCGAAAAAAAAAAAAGAAAACAAAAATCCGCTAGCTTCTCCTTAACTTCGCAAACTTTTCTGGACTTCCGGCAACTCTTTCAACAAGAGACCAGATGGATTATCGGTTCGACATGCTTGTCACTGTTAAAAAAAATGTCTTGGTCTAAAGTTGCGAAGGGTAATATTAAATATTTATTATAGTAAGGGAAATTAAATATTTTTTTGTGAAAAATACCTCTGTATGGCTTACAAAGTGTGAAAAGCACACATACGTAGTTAGCCAGCGAGTTTTTTTCCCCAATACTGTACTTTACAGTGTAATCAAACTACTTTCCAACAGAGGCTTCTATATTTTCAAGGTCACGAGATAGCACGACTGCAGAAGATGGGAGGGAATGGTGCTGAAAAGTACAGCAGAGGAATAAAGCACGCCCTTCTCAGAAAGAATCGTTTCACGGCAAGCAGGAACCAAAATTTTTTGGCGTCCTTTTCGAAATTCTGGGCATACTGAAGAAAAATTCGCTAGTTTGGCTATTTGGCACAGAAAAATACGGAAATGCACTATTGGAACAGGATGGCGCAAGATGTTAATTTCGGCGCAGTGCAGCGCAATTGGCGCAGAGTTCCCACCCCTGCTACACCTAAGGGGAAATTGTACGTTTTAAAAACCTATTGCAGAAAAATTAAATCCAAGAATAAAAATAATGTACACATTTTAAGATGAATTTGACAACGTATAACTTAATTGCAGGGAATATAAAATGATGTAAAATTTACGGTATGAATATGTTAAACTTTTAAAATACATAAAATATTAATGTAGACTTAATTCTTACAAAAATTATTCAAATTTATTTTACTGCTCATTGATAAATAATTACACAAATTCACAACACTTGAAACGCCTTTGCAAAGTAAATTATTTCTCATTTAATCACGGGAAATTATTATTACTTAACTAGGCCAGCTAGTGTGGAGTCCGGATAGTCGAGAGAGTATTGTATTTATTTTTTGCCGGTCCTCAAATAATCTCAGTCTTTTTCAAGTCATCAAAAGTTTCGAATGACAGAAACGAGAGTTCGTGAGCGTGTGAGTCAGTGTACGTATGGGAGTGACAAAGAGAGCGAAGAACCCCATCAGTGAGCGACCAGATAAGAGACCTAGCGAGAGTGTAAGCATGGACGTGACCAAACGAAAGACCTAGAGAGTGTGTAAGCATCAGTGAATTCATTAGAGAGTGTGTACACATGGGAGTGACCCAGAGAGTGTGTAAGCATGGGAGTTACTTAAAGAGTGAAAGCACGTGAGAGCAACCAAAAGAGCACTTAGAAACAGGAGCATATTCACGGGGGAAGGGCTGAGCGCTCTACAGCTCAGAGCGACCAATTTGAGGAATGAGTGGTAAAGAAATTGAGACTAGAATTTGTGAAGGTTGGAAAATTTTGAATAGTCCACAGGAGACGAAAACATAAATTCGCTTACGGCGATAAGGGACAGCGTATATCTAGTGAAAGTCCGATGTCACGAGACTCCCGTTATTACGAATGATTCGAAATGTGAATTCATCGAATAAATGTTGAAGATACAAAAAAAAGTGCATTCATGGCGAATCGAAAACTAGGAAACATTCGCGTCATATTGAAATTATGAGAAGCATTTAACGTCAAAGCGAAATCGAGAGAAAAATATTCTTTCCCCTTTTATAAAAATATAAACTGAGTATCACTTTTATAAATTATACTTTCCAAGTTTTCTTACACGAACAAAGAAGAGAGAGAGAATTCAGAGAATGCCGGGAATGAATGGCATCAACGGAAAGAATTCCTCAAATCTAACCGCGAAATATCCAGTTTTTAAAAATAGAACGGAGGGAAGAGAAAAAGAAAACATTTTCTGAGCAAATATGTGGCAATTTTTATGTTTTCTTCTTTTCTAGTCACAAAAATGAAACATTCAAAAACATTCTGTGCCGCATGTGGCGGGAATCGTTTGGAAAGCAAACTGAAATAGCAAGAACGCAATCTATTTATACATATGCGTACAATATCTGTCTCTTGAATGAATACAGAAGCGCCAGATGGCCAAGACGGAAGTCGGACGTACACAGAAAAATTATCTCCAGTTTCTTTTTCTTTCTTTCTTTTAAAGCGTGTCATCCCACACTTTATACTAATAAAAAAATTCATCTCTCTCCGCCCTCTTTAAAGGTGAAAATTTATACTTTCCTGCACTCAGAGAGAAATTATCTCAGAGATCTTGGAAATGTTTATCTCTTAAAAAATCTATCTCTACCGTGAAAACACTTGACATATATAGCAGGGCTTTTCAAGCTTATTAGTCAGTGGCGTCCTCCAAGAGATCATCCAGAATCTTAACATGCCTTCCCGAAGAATTCAAAATTTTTAGTTTGGAAGTAACCTAACGTAAACGTTCATTTCAGGTCTCGTTCGGTGCACAGCAGTGTTGCCCAGTGTGCATAATATGAAAATACAGATGGGCAGCACTGGCAAGAACACGAAACAATCGCAATTCTGACAACGTAAATATGGTAACGCATAAACACGCGACACATTCTGGCATGTATCGATTCCAAAGAAATCCCGGAGAGGAATGTGTACGAGCGGTGCATGTACGGTTAAGAAGACGTTTCCCAATGTAACGATGTTTTTTTCCCAAGTCTCTCTACAGAGAGCAGGCAGACCTTCAACACAATACGCACGTGTAAATTTACATAAAAACTGAGATATTTGCTATTTCCACATCAAAATATGGAAATCGTACAGCACCACAATCAAAAAAAACGACACAAGCATACCTCTAACCTCGTGAATACGAGGTCCACACATGGCAAAGGAGTAATGCAGAAGTAGTAGCTGTAGTTCAGCCGCTGCGCGGTGGTGTTGGCATCGTACAGGACTCTCACCGGGAGGATTAGTTGCGGCACAGTGGTTAGCAACGAAAGTCGGTTTTCTTACCGTTTTCCAACGTCAGGGTTCGAATGCGAACCGGTCTTTCATTTGGAAAAAAAAGTCCCTCTGCAGAGAACAGGCAGAACCTTCAACACGACACCTCACATAACATGAAAATTAAAGCATTTACCGTCTTCAGTTCAAAATATGGAAATCAGATGACAGCACGAAGAGCAAGAACACGAAACAGCCACAATTCTGACAACATAAGTGGGTCATTCTCACAAAATAGGAGAAAAAATGAAAAAAGTCACACAAAAAAAAGGTTTACCGAAAAATCCAAAAAAAAAAAAAAATTCTTAGGGGCACTTCTTCACCTGCTAATGAAATATAGTCAGCAATGAAGTTAGTTGAAAACTAACGATGAAAAAAATTAATTTAAATTTCACTATTTTAAAAAATAAGAAAACTCGACAAAGCGAGCATTTTTGTTTGTTTCTGTACCTAATTTGATATTTATTGCTTAAGTTGAAAGTAAAGTACCTAATTGTACGGAACGTGTTTTTTGCGATTGCCAGGCATAAATTATGCTTGACAAACGCAAAAAACATGTTACATATATTTCGGTATTTTATTTTCAACTTGGACAAACACCGATACTCTGAGTAAGTTTTTTATCAATCGCCATTTGTATTTATTTTTTGTGTGTTTCTAGCTCATTTTTTCCTTCAATTTTATGAGGACAACAGATTTCCAATTTGTCTCTGGTTTGCTAGAGCACGAGTTGCATTTTCAAAGCAGTCTTTAGATCAAACATTACTGCAGCTTGATGTTGCAACCAAACAATTTGGATTTTTTTTTTTTACCTGTTTCCCCTTAACTTAGGATCAAACTTTCTCACTGGTAACCTAATGCTAGGAGAAAGACATTCTTACATGTTTTGCTACACTGATAAATAAACCAAGCATGTTGAAAGCATATGCTTGTCAGAAATAACAGAAGTCTCTAAATTGAAACACGTGGTAAAGTGAAAATAATTTTCAATTACATATTCCACCCCCCCCCCCCGCCAAAAAAAAAAAAAAAAGCCAGGAGAAGGAGATTTAATAAAAACACTCGCCTCTTTTATACTAAATAAATTTAATTTGTGAACTGGCAACTAGCATCTGGTGTTGTAGGATTTAAACCAATATTTCCCAAATCTCACGAATGGGAAAAAAAAGAAGCTGGGGAAAATTTTCATTTGGGTATAAACTATTCATGAAAGATATTCAAAATTGTAAAAAAAACATGAAATATTAAAATAGACTTGTCCTAAAAATATATATTATTGAATACGTTTTTTTTTTTTAATTTCAAGATCGAAAATTATAATTTGAAAATTTGAAGAATGCGCTGGGGACATTCGGGAGAAGGATATTTACTTAAAAAATGAAAATTCGGTTGCGAAATTTTTTAAAAATCTATTGATGAAAAAATTAAAAACAGGGGGTGGCGACTTTTTACAAACTGCAATATAAATAGAATTTGAAGAAGAAAAAAAATTCAAAAAGTCAAAAAAAGTGTCTAATGTATTTAATGTAAACTGCTGGGGGACACAATTTAGACCAATTTCACGAGAATTACCCAAATACGTTAGCGCCACGCATACACACATTCCGGCACGTACTAATTCGTTAGAAATTCCACAGAGGAATGTAAACGGGATGTGCATGTACGGTTTAATAATAATCAGAGCAGGGTTTCTCAACCTGTTCGCGTTTCGTGGACCCTTAGTGCTCACAAAACGCCATATAGACCCCCTTTTATCTAAAAATATTCCATTATACAAAGTTTTTCAAAGTGGATGGTGGGGCCAGTAGAAGCTACTGGTAATAAATAACATGAGATCCTATACGTTGGCCTTCTTTCTTTCTTTGAAATCGAGCACAACTCCGGTCTATCACCATAGGCAATTTACTACCGAGTGAGTTTTACCGGAAGTGTCACTGTATGTATCTAACATTTTGAGTGCGTATATAACGGTGTGTCTGATTTTTCAGCGCTGCTATCTATATTTCAGAAGTGAAGTGAGTGAAGTGTAATGATTGAATAAGTATACGTTTGCTAAGCAGATTGGGGGTGGAGGTCCATAATAATAATAGTGTGAGTCAAGTACTCGTATTTTCTCATCCAAACTTCCTTAAAAATCTTTCCAATGACCCCTGAACCTTGGTTAAGAACGGATCCTACGTATTCGTTCAAAAACCGGAGTGTTGAGAAATTATTTTCCTATAAGAGAACGGGAGCGGTAGAGCCACGACACCAGGATGGCTGGCTAATAAAATCCAACCAACAACAGCAATTGCGTAATAATTGCGAAGAAATATGAAAATTATTTTTTTCGTCTCCCAATCCGAAAAAAAAAACCGTACAATTATAAAATTTGCGTCTCTCTTTCGCACGATATAAGGAATATATCCCATAACATTTGGTTGAAAATTCGCCGGTGATAAAATTTTATGATTTTTCATACTTTTCCCAATGATTTATTTCAGGTCAAAATGGTATCCCAATGCACTTTTTATGCACGGTGTCCCATTCGCACATAGTTTCAAAAACTCATGCAAATTGAGGGAAATTGGTATATTTTTGAATGCGGTTTGCGGGAAAAGTTGTTTCCACAAAATAGGATTTGTTTTGGTACAACAAATAAATTTAGTTTGAATTTTTTCGATAAGGGGGCACTGCAAGAAAACAAATCTCTAGAAATGCGTAAAGCAAGAGTCGTATAAAATGCAGGGTGTACGATTAAAAGCTAATTGCTCATTTCTGAATATTCCTGTTACTGCCGCTTACATGAGGTTTCCATTATGATTGATGTTAACATTGGTTGACAAAGTACTATCGGTGAAGTTGTGTAACCTCAGCCCCACGAATCGCCGACTGAAGCTTTGAGAATGTTTCGGCCACGTAAGAGATTGAGAAAAGATTCGGGTCTATAGTTCGTTTCAGGGTAACTTTGCAATGAAAGGGAAGCTACGAGAGAACCGCATCACACGTTGCTATGACAACGAAAGCCTTTCAACTAATGTATAGATGCGCGGTCGCGGTAAGGTATATATAGCTGATTCTCGCCAATCTCACTGAGAAAAATCTTTTTTTTTTTACGTATAATGGTGACCATTTTTTCTCTAATTTAAAATTCTTAAACAAATAAAGATCGATTCAGAACAATATTTTTTCAGTATTTTTTTTTTTTTCAATCATTCAAAAAATTGAAATATTCTGCATAAATGATCATCGTAAGCCTTCGATATATGGGAACTATATTTTGCGGCGAAGGAATACACTCTCTACCTTTCTCTGCACTGCAAAATTAACCTGAAACGAATTACAGAATTCTGTTATTTGATTTTGTGTGGCGCCTCTGTAGAAAAAAATTTAATTTTTTTTCCTGTTGGGAAAAAAATCCTCCGTTCGCGAAATTAACTTTCCTGCAAACCGTAATTCAAATTTCCCAATTCCATCAATTTCCATGAATTCTTAAACTATTTACGAATTGATGGGACACCCTGAACCAGATACGTGTTTCTTCGGACTTTTCCCCCATAAAATTATCATCTGGATATCTGAGGCAACTTAGAGAAAGCTCCAAACATGTCCAAATTCCCTCACCGAATATCATATATAAAAATAAAAAAACAAAGCTATCATCCCAATATTCCAGATAAATGCACATACTTATTACTGAACGATTAGATTCGTTAACGAATCCGAACATGCAACGGAGAAGGAGTTTCCTCTAAGCCTTTAACTAAATAAATAAATATGTATGAATATTTATTTCCAGCAAACTACTCCAAGTAACCAAAACTTTATACCGAGTAAATGCACCATTAACGAGATGAAAAGTTCTTTTTTGCGAAAATTTCCGGGACTATATATAACGAGCAATTAACGGATAATTAACTTTTGTAGGATCTCGATCGTGTTATCATCATCAGCATCCTCCACTGCACCTGCAAGACACGCCGCTGTTAACTCTGGAACCAGAAATATAAGGCTCCTCTCTGAAGATGATCAGAGAGAGAGAAAAGTTCTCTAATGACCTCGTGTATGTACGCACAATTTGAAAAGTAACGGTTAAAATCACGTATAAAATCAAATCCGGGACTTCTGATTCAAGAATTCCCCTTTAATTGGGTAGAAAATCGGGAAAAGATAGGTCTTATATGAGTGGAGTAGGGCTCCACACTTATGAAAATTACATTTATATATTCTCCCACTTATGATTTCAAATCTACGTAAATTAAAAAAAGAAAGAAGATGTTATAAAGCTGCGAAATATTATTAGTATAGTCAAACTCGGTTATAACGAGTTTTAAAGCTCCGTCAAGTTGTGTCGTTATAACTGAATTGGCATTTTTATTAGACTTGTTTTTTTGACATGTTGTATTAAATTTTATTCATCATAGCCAAAGGAGAATTGTGAAGATGATCCTAGAAGATCGTAGAAAAGTCTAGAAAGGCTCTTCTGGTTTTAACCGGTTTGCTTACAAGATTTCGGCGAGAAGTTCGGATGATCTGTATTCGACGAATGGACGAAAAATATGGTAACCTCCTCGTAATTCAACCGCACGTTAGAGAAAAGTAAAGAAGTTGAAGGGGAAAGAAAACAAATGAAAAAGGAAAAGGAGTATAATAGATAAATGCTGATAAATGAGTATATACAGTTATACGAAGTAGATTTCTCTTTTCACATTCACCCAACCAGTTCTCTTTTGCTTTTATACGTATATATAGCAGAAGGATACATCATACGTGGGTACAAAGTCACTAATAATTATATAGAAATAAAAGGAAGGTAAAAAGAACAACTTCGTAGGGTTACAACAAAGCCTGACGTTGATAATAGAGGAAAGAAAACAGAGAGAGCTTGTTTTTGACTTTACTCCAAAGGCATTTGAACGCAATATTACATCCTACCTCGCAAAGTGGTTGAAAAGTGGAGCCACTTTTAAAAAACTATGAAAAAGAAGTTGTGAAATTGTATCGGGAAGACAATTCGTTGTTTTTCAATCGCATTGTAAATAGCTATTTCTGTGAATAAATCTGTTATGTCCTGCAAATTGTTTCATCCTCTGCTCATTTCACATTATCCGGAACAATACTGAATTTTTAGTGTACAAAAAATAGTTGGATTAATCCTGGGGCCCCGGGCCAGAACCCCATCAGCCCTACGCTTGTGGAAGCACGTACATGAGACCCTGGCGTGTTTTTGGCCTTGGAGTAAATTCCGAAAGAGACTTTTCGAAAGAATTTTCGAAATACTTCTTAGCATGCCAACCAACATGGAAAAGAGGTCGCCAAGTTCGAGTAAAGTCGGTAAAAAAAATTAAGTTGGTCCGTTTTCGTCGAAAAAATTAGATTGACTCCTAAAAAAATTTGGCTGGCCCCGATTTATTTTTTTCCGATTTGCCAAGCCCAAGCTTTAGGTCAGGGTTTCGACCCTTTTAGATATGATTTCCGAATTGGAGTTCAAAGATGGCGCAAAGTTTTCTGATTTCTTCCAGATTGACAATGCGTCTTTCAACTTCTTTGCGTACAGACTTCAGGCAACAAATTTGGACGACAGCTAATTTTGAAACCAGCAGAGATAAATCTCAAAAACTAATATCATTGTTTACACATGGGAAATGAGGGAAAGAAGATAAGAGGGAGGGAGCGGGGTTTTCCATTTTTTTCTACCTCTTCCAGCTACCCTTGCCCTAACGTATATTATATTTTTTTCCTTTTCGATCATCAAACCGTGGTGAGGGAGAAAAGATAAAAAGATAATGCTGTGGTAAAGGGAAAAAAAGCCGTTTTATTTTACAGGGTTACCAATGAAGAGTCCCAAAGGAAGGGAGAGAGTGCTCGAATGTAGTTCTTCCATTTAAACAGGGCCGCTATATCTCGTCCCTTGATCATTAAGGGGTTAACCTGGAAAAGGGATATCAAGTTCCCGAAGTGTAAAAAAAAAAAACAAAAAAAAAAAACACGTTATTTAGGTCTACTGTTGAACATAAACCATGGTACGCTCCTAACAAACTTGTCTGTCGGACCAGACAAGACCCAGACTTTGTCTCTTCCCGGGATATAAGCCCTTTACCCGTGTGGGGTAGGTAGGCCATGCTGGGGAGTTAAAAACTTGTCTAGCGCTTAATATTTTTTTATTCATTTATCAAGCCTTGATTTACTCATAAAAAATATAAAATGCGATCAAATTAAAAATTTCAAGTTTTTATATGAAGATAACCTCGCTAATAAAACTCACAACGAATGTAAACAGCCATTAAAATTAGTTAAATCAATATACTACAGCATAAAGCTACGCTGTCATCCCGTGACATCGCGTAAAGTCTCGGAAACGAACAGCCTTCCGAAACTGCTATCGGAACACTCACTCGTCGTTTTAATGTGCCTAATAATGGCCACAATAAACCGCAAAATCCCTTCGGGGCGCGACAAGAACAAAAGCGTGTTGCCAGACATTCATAAACTTCCCTACCGCCGATACGAGATAAAAATCCCGAAGACGTAACAACAACAAAAACAGAATGCAGAAGGTTCTGGAATGTTTCGGAGCCTTTTACCCCCTAAATCCCCCCTTTCTCTCCCTTCACACGTCGGCACACAACCGAGCACCGAGCACTTTAGATGTAGCACTCTTTTCCTTCCAGACACGTGGCTCTTTCCCATTCCCATATCCATTTACGTCTAACAGAAAAGGAGGCGATGCACAATTTATGGCTGGAAAGAGCCAAGGAACGCCGGAACAGAATGCCATCATGTTACTTGATAATAATGGCCTTAAGGCTTCTCTTCCATCCCTCCTCCAACACCGGGAGAGACTTCTACACAACCGTGAAATTTGATAAATAATGCACAATGAATCCTCAAGTCGGTCGGTATGTTAAGACAAGAAATAAGAAAATGGCGTGCCGCCGTTTATTATCTTTCCCGACACCATCTACTAGATGCACAGACAAATCACCCTCCGTCTTTTTTTTCCTCGGAGATTCCGCGGTAAACTGAAACTCGCGGTGCACACAACAACGCAATATGTATCACGCCTGTGGAAGTCTGAAAGAGAGGCCCAAAGATTGTTTCCATCTGTGTTGAGGAGAAATTCCTGATCATTGTCATGGTGTTCGGTGGATCTCGCAGTTATTTATCACTGGAAATTGAAACCTAAATTCGGGAAATGACGAGTACCCGTTGCAAAGAATGGATTCCATGCACTCTGCCTGCTCCGAGCTTCGAATGTTCAGATCAAGTGGAAGATATGGAACCAACGTTTGATATAGAGTTAGTTTAGGACTATTCTTATTGAACATAGTAAACCAATGCTGCGCTCCTAAAAATAACGTTTCAACCATGACTAAGTGATACAGAGCGCCAGATCAGTACTAATTACTATAGATTCACATTTCCTTCGTGTTTGGGATCACTAATTGCGTTATTATTATTACTGGACGTCCGTTTTTTGTTGATTTAAGGTGCACACACTTTCCTGCTTGTCGAAGCTCGATATAACAACCCTCTTCGTCCCATCAAAAAGAGGACGTTATATCGAAAGGAAAAAATACATGATAGTCGTGATATGAAAACGTTTGGAACTTATCCTACTGGTCGTTGTAATGGAATGCTCGCTATAACATGGGGTCGTTATAACGAGCGTCAACTGTATTTCGCACAGGATTAACTCTTGATGAAAAAACACCATGAATTTTCCTAAATATTTCATTCACCTCAGTCAACCCTGAATTTTCCCCTAAAAATTTGTATTTCCCTCTCCCTCCAACTTGATTTTTCCCCTCCGTTAACGATGAAATTTTCAATCCGTTCAACCGAATTTTCCTCCTCAAAATCTGTAGTTCCCTTTCATAGAACGAATTTTCTCCTTCATCAACCTCAAATCCTACGCTAAAAGAATTCGTATTTTCCCTTCGTTCATCCGAAATTTCTCCCTCAAAATTTATATTTTCCTTCTGTTCATCCTGAATTTTTCTTTCAAAATTTGTATTTTCTGTCTGTCCACCCAAACTTTTTCTCTTCGTCAACTCCGAAAATTTAACTCACTATTTGCATCTTCTCTCTCCATCAACCATGAACCGTGAATTTTAATCCCTTAAAAAGTTGTAGAGTTTCTACGCCAGTCCTCCCCCCCCCCCCCACAACCACGAATTTCCTCTGAAATCTTATAGCTCTCTCCCTCGCAGAACCGTAAACGTTCAAGAGTAAACACTACGAAAACATGACTACAGCATAAAGCTAACCTATCGAAAGAACAGTAGACAGAGCCCATGAGTAAACCAACAGATAATAGCAGCAAGGACTACCTATTATTTTTCTTAGCTCAGCGCACAGAAACGAAATAGCGGGTAATCAAGTTCCACTAAGGTAAAGACAACATCTGCTGATATCTTAACAGAAGAGTTAACTATATCTGAATTCGGTATCAGATAAAAAGAGGGAGGAAAAGGAAATATATACCACATCACACAGGAAAACAACTCCACCACAATCTGCTTCACTTTGCGTGATTCATTGGCAGGCTATCGATCCCGAGTCTCTCTCTCTCTCTCCCAAGAGGCAGGCAAGAGTGCATCTTTCTTATAGCATCAAGAAGCACTCTGGAGACGTTGGACAACTTCCACCATCCATCAAGGAGGGAAAACCCCTCAGGAAAGCATTCCTGGGAAAGAAGCCTTTTCTGCCCCAATCTTTTTCTGTCTGCGGAATTTTTTTATTTTTTATTATTGCTCAACCCTTCTTATTTCTTCCACTTATGTTGTTTTCTACTTAAGCCGTACATTCGGGTAATCGCACAAACGAACAAACATCATCACTTATCTCCCCCTACTTCGATGATTATAACGATGGAGTAGGAATAAATGATTTTATTTCTTACGGTCGTCCGGAAGTGGTGGCCAAGCATACACTTTTTTGGTGTTTTCAAACTTTTCTGACAAGGAAAGGGTCCAAAGGTGACGTCTTCAAAAAAGTTTCGACAAAAGTTAACACTGATTCTACTAATTCAAATATGCACAGAAATATACGAAAAATTCGCTAAATTTTATGGGTCGCTCAAAAAGATATTGTAACTATTAAAATTTTTACGCCAATAAAGGCCAAGAATGAATTTAAAAATCCCGCAACCCTAGAATGATGTCATTCATTCAAACAACACATAATAAGGCAGAGCACAGAAAAAGAAAGAGAAAAAAGAAGGAAGGAGAAAATTAGAGAGAGAGAGAGAGAGAGCTATATACAGAGTGTTTTTAAAGAAAGTGAAAACAAGTTTTTCATAGATATCGCTAAGCAGTGCAAGAGGCGATGAGTAGCTAACTGTTGTCATTTTTAATCATTTTTCCCCTTCTTTAATAATTGCACTCTAAAGCTATTTTTATTTATTTATTTTTGTTATTCTGTATTTCCAGGTGAGATGAATGTAATTATATAAATTTTTTCCGCATGTTTTGGAGGACGACACCTGGGGTCCCTTTCCTTGTGAGTAACATGGTGTAGTCCGACTGAGCTGAGACTGGAAGGAAGTAATTCCTCTATGGTAGTGTTTCTCAACCGCCGAGCCGTGGCCCAGTACCAGGCTCTAGCACTGGTCACACAGGGCCGAGGGTGATTCGCAGTTTCATTTTTCCTCATTAATTTCTCGTTAGTTGTGTGTATGACCAGACCTTTTACTTACGCAAAAGAGATTTACCGGGTGCTAGGTTTCCAAATGTTGAGAATCACTGTTCTATGGGAATTAAATAATGGGTTCTACATAACTAACCGTACATGTGCCCCACAATCTCTCCCTGAGGAATTTTCCAGTGAATCGGCGCAATGGAATGCGTCAAGTATATGTTGTGTACCTATCGTGAAGATGATTGTTGAGAAATGCGTGTCATGTGCTCGAGAAGTGCCGCCGCCGCCACTGGTCTTCCGAAATTTTGAAGCAACAAGAGTCGGCACGCTACCGCCTGAACGCGATTCGCAATTGGAAGACCAAGTAGAACCAGGAAGAACAAGTAGCAGTAATAGTTCTATGATGATCTTGATTTCCACGTTTTTAACAAGATAATAAGTTTTAACAAGGTACGTCACCGCACAGCAAATGGGCTTTGCACACACACACAGTCCAGAAATTTCCTCATGCAGCACAATCCCCAGGCTCTATCGCGAGAAACAACGTAAGTCCTTCGGGAGGGATCCGGGCATGTCCTTGAAGTAGTATGAAAATCATATCGCAAAAGGCTCAAAAAGAATCCATGGGAAACAATAGGACGTTCAATGAATGTTTTTCAGTGCCCGCAAAATAAAAACAAACTGCGGGAATCTACCTGTCACCACAAGATCAGAAGGGGTACCTTCAGATCACATTTCGTATCTCATCTAAATAATAAATACCACGTGGACAACTGAATACATAGCATGTTACGGTGGTCCCTCATTCAGAGATCACCACGACCACTAGATTAAGGTATAAGCATGGAAAATCAAGATCACAAGTTCAGAACATGATACCACGTCCATTTTATCCAAGTTATAAATTTCGTCGTTTGAGATGGATTCTTTCATGGCATGGATGCTAAGTATAAAAGAAAACCACGCGACAGATGCAGACTACAATAAGCACAGCCCTAAACGCTCGAAACGATTCTACAATCACTAAAATTATCTCCACATGAGCAATTTTCTAGCACACGTCCTATGAAAATGAAACCATGTTCACAACCTGGAAACAACAAACTAAGAAAAGATGCATTCTCAAAAGAATGTAACTTCATTATCATCACACAAGCGAATACGATGTTCAAAACAACAACAAAATGAAGTAACTTACGGCTCTCCTGAAGAAAAAAGAGCCTGTGGTCGTCTAATGATAATAATAAGATGATGATGAATAAGCAACAGCGATAGCCTACGCTTTTTGTGGCTCCTCTCCTGCTATTCTTGTCCTTGTCACTCCATGGGGAAGCCTAAAAAAGATATTAAAAGTATAAATAAGAGCAAAAGTGGAACAACTCACGTATTAATTATCGTCTTTTTTTTTTTTCGTAACACGGTCATCAATGGGTAATAACAAAGGAAGAAGAAGATTACAACAAAATTGTATAGAAGTCTTGACAGATCACAAATCATACAACACTTTTTCAATGGAGTAATAAAAAGAAGCCTCGAGAATCCAACGATTGTCAAATTTATATAAATAGTTAATTTTCTATTTTCAATTCTAAGATCGCCATAGTGGATGGAACCCCACAAAGGACCGCAAAGAACTCATATAAGACCATATACAGTCCAATCCCGTTTTAACGAACGCCAAGAGACCGGAAGAATCACTTCGTTATAACGAAATTTCTTTATAAAGGAATTCCAGGTTACCTAGCGTTGTTCCTATGTAACTTATTTGAAGGATTAGAAAAGTGTTCGTTAAAACGAGATTTTCGCTATAATGGTATTCGTTAAAACGGGATTCGACTGTATTGGGGCTTCATTTACAAATGACTGCAAATTATAGTCTCTATTACTATTCACGATGAAGTTAATGCATCAATGAAAAAAAAAAATACTTGGTCTGTGATTCAAAAAATGGATACACAACAGTACAATTCAATTAATTGAATTGCAAATTATAAACTGAATATATGTGTAGTAAAATACATCTAATAAATAAAAGAGCTACTGCTGAAGAAAAAAAATCAATAATGTGTGAAAGCCTAGATATCATATAGGCCTGCTGAAAAGACCTTACAGTCCCTTGGGGTTACATAGTGTATGTAGTATATGAGTGTATATTGTGCCCTTGTGTATATTATGTTTGAATTTGTATATTACATGTATATTTGTATTTTTGTATCTGGTGATAAATAAAAATAAAAAGTTCGGAAAGGGCTCATCTCCGAAAACCACCTATTTTACGACACAAAAAAATAAATGTCTGTTACACTGTTCGAACTTATTTGAGCAGCATTCCCCGCCGCTGTGGTGGTTGAGTGGTCATAGTGACGGACTCTCATCGCGACCGGCGCCACAGTGGTGGTCGGCTGAAGTTGGTTTTCTGTGGTTCATACTTCGAGGCGCGAGTGCGAGCCGATCTCCCCATTAAAAAGTCTCGCCATAGAGATCAACAGGCCAATATAACGGTAAAAATATTCAGCCATTACACTTCACTCATAGTTCGTAAAATAGATGGCAGCACGATAACAAGTATATTACACAGAAACAAACTTCACGTTTAGGTTCACAACACGTACGCACACGGTTCAACGTGTACAAATTCGTTAGAAGTTCCGAAGAGGAATATGGACGAGGTGTGTGTGTGTGGTTTAATAGTAGTATCCTTCCACCATACAAGATCCAAGGCAGCGAAACTCAAATCTCCTTCACATTTGACTACCCCACATCTATCATTGTGGGGGAGGGGGGTATATCGAGCCTATAATTCACATATGAAATAGTTTCATTCTATCAAAATACGTACCAATGTGTGTCATAGCATATAAAAGCCCCCATAAAATTAAAAAAAAACTACGCACAGAGATTCTCATTTCTTTCAGGGAAAAAATAATAATCCCCCCTCAAAGAATTTTATGGAGTGGCAAAAAAAATTGCATAGAAGTTTTTTTTTTTAGGAAAATTTTTTCCCTGCATTTTTTTCCCTTACATAGTACATATTTGAAGCAGTCTCTCTGGGGTTCCGAGATTGTATAATGTATAGAGGGAAAAAAATGTAATGATACCGAGAGAAGATTTCCAAAAAAAAAAAAATCCATGGGAAAAAAAACAGAAAAAAGAAATCGTGGAAAAAAAGCTGGAAAAAGAATAAAATATATTCGTACGATGCGGAAAAAGTATAACTAAAGCCCTAGTGGCAAAAGAGTCAATAAAAACTATTTGTGTTGGGAAAATAGAACCGCGAAAATTATTTTTTAGAAACTTTTATGGAAAGAGAAGAAAAAAATATGGAGATGAGTTGGGACGGAATAAAGAAACGAAGGATTCGGCAATAACAGGAGAAAAATACATATTTTCTTAACATATTCCGGAACTTGCTAAAAAGTTTCATCTTCCCTTCGTTTGTCAACACAATACGTTCAGAATAAAAGCGAAAGCAAATAATGATGGTGTGCAAAAGAAGAAGCAGAAAAATGTGTGATTATTAGGGCTGGGAATCGATTAAAATTTTTAACTGGTTAATCAAGAAATTTTAATCGATAAATCGAATATTCTTAAATGCTATTCATGCATAGCAAACGTAGCGTTGGTAACTATGTAATATCAATATATATGCTATATAAATATATTCTATTCATTTTATGCATGTCCACTGAATGAATGTAAAAAAAAATATAGAAATATATTAAGAAATAAAAGCTGCCCGCTTGAAGCTATTTTAATATCGTCCCCCTTATGCCAGAAACATGAATGTGCAAATTTCTAGAACTTAAAACCGACTTTTTGAAGGTTTTCTCTACCCATGTTACTCTTACGAAAGTTGTTCTTCTAAAATGTTTTGTAAGATGTGTTTCAATAAGGGGATACACATTTGAGCGTTTCTGGCAAAACTTAGGGAAAAAAATGATCCAACCAGCTGATAAACCCAAAAGTGAAAATTTCCCTCTGGTATAAAAGG
Organism: Pholcus phalangioides; assembly: GCF_987345545.1. Classification (NCBI taxonomy): domain Eukaryota; kingdom Metazoa; phylum Arthropoda; class Arachnida; order Araneae; family Pholcidae; genus Pholcus; species Pholcus phalangioides. The sequence continues at coordinate 2,143,738 of NW_028301612.1, read as the reverse complement.
GACGATATGCTGAACACGCTTGTCATACCCTGGAATTTCTTAACTTGGATCTTGTCCCTTTTTTTAATCAGTAATTTTAGAAATCGTCACTGGTTTTCGTTGCATCGACTTGTGTCTCCTCATGTATAAAAATTTGATCAAAATACTGATTCAAATATTTTTAAATACGGTCACTTATCTGAAATGTTTTGTATAGGAACATAATTTAAGACATTTTTGATCGGTTTACACAAATAAATATTGTTAAATTACAACTTTTAATAAAAATTTTGATCGGATTGATCGAGTTGATTAACTCAATCAAAATTTTTAAATGCAGTTAACAACTGATCGATTAACCGACCCGATTAATCGGACCAGCGCTACTAATTATAAATGAATGTCAAGGAAATGGTCCCATAGTGACTTTTTCAAAAAGTTTAAAAAAACCAACAACTGATTCTACTCAGACAAATATGCACAAAAATATTTAAAAAATCCTGCCGAATTATTTTCAATTCAATTCAATTTATTTCCGTACATGAAAATATTACAGTGCATTTATAGAACATGTATGATTATTGATAAAGGTGAGCATTGAACAATATAACAGAAAAACTGTACATGTACAGTCGAACCAAGAAGAAAAGGGCATAGAAATGCCCTGACGAGCTCCGCGGCTGATTAGAAGGGTTGGCAAAAACAATCAGTAAAACAAAATGAAAAAGTCGGAAAAAAAAACATAGATTGATGCTATTATAATGAGGAAAAAGAAGGAAACATACTACATCTCTCTGATGGCTGTTGTGTTAAATAGATTTTCAGACGGATCTTAAACATGCGTAGGCTATTGATTTCTCTTAAAGCGGCAAGTAGCATATTCCAGCATCGTGGACCCGTAGTATTTGTATTGTTGAAAAGCATATTAGTGCGAGCCGCAGTGGGGTAAAGTACATTACGACTACGGGTATTATATTCATGGTTAATCGAAGTCAGTTGTATAATATCTGAGAACATGTGTAGTTTTATTGCCTTGAACATAAAAATTGAAAAAAGATAATCGTGGAGTATATGAACAGGAAGGATCTCGGAGTAGTATGGGGCCGTTCAAGTATTACGTAAGGAAATTTTTAGCCATTTTGACCCCCCCCCCCCGTCAGCAAAAGTCAGCAAAACGCTGACCTCTCCCCCCCCCCCCTTGTCAGCAAAATTTCGTTATCAGCTCTGCCCCTCCGAATCCTAACCCATATTTTCATAAAGGGTGGTTGATGACATAAGCATTATCCAAACCTTCCCCCCACCCTTCCCCTTGTCATCAAAAGTCAGCAAATCGGAACCCCCCCCCCCATCGATGATGACGTAATACTTGAACGGCCCCTATGGGAGGGGGAATGATGAAAAGATTATTATAGGTTACTCAAAAAAAAGTGTGAATATTAATATTTTCAACGCCAATAGAGGCCAAGAATGAATTTGAAAATCCTGCAACCCTAGCGTGTTAAAGTTACGTCATTCAAACAACAAATGATCAACTACAGCACATACAAAGAAAAAAGAGCGATAACTAGTTTCTCTAGAACAGAAAAATGGTACAGCAGCGGTTCTCTCTCTCTCTCAACCTTTTTTAACTCGCGCGCGGAGCCCTTTTAAGTAAAAAAATTCTATGGCGGAGCCCCGTAGGCCAATTTTTTAATTATTCATCAAAGTTACAGATTTACTTTACTATTTGAAAATATTTATAATTATTTTTTTTTAATTTTCCTGGAGCGACCGCGGAGCCCCAGTTGAGAACCGCTGCGGTAGAGAAAAGAAAGTGAAAAGAAGTTTTTTGTAGATACCGCCGAGAAAAGCGCAAGAGGCAATGTGTTGCCAACTGTATCATTTTTTATAACTTTTACGGCTTTAATAATTGCGTTTTGCCGCTATTTTTTTTTTATTTTTATGTTTCTGGGTGAATAAATGTACTTGAAATTTTTCATAATTTTTTGAGAACGACAACTTCGGACCCTTTACTTTATAGGCCACTCATCGCTTTCCGTCTACTATGAGGGTGCCCAACCCCCCCCCCTTTTTTCAAATATTAAATATAAATTCCTCCAAGGAGAAAAAAACGGCCAATGTTAGCATTATACAATTGTATTGTCCCCTCCGTAACGAACATTATATTAGGAGGTCGTTATATCGAACATTTTAAATAAATCATTAAGTTTAGCTTCTCCGGAATATTCTGTATTGTATTGATGGAATTTTTAAAAATTCTTTCATTCTATTACAGTACTGCAATAAAAATTTGCCAAAAAAAACCCACGCACAATTTAAGCACCTAATACAACAGATAGTGTGCATTTCTTTAAGGAAAAAACCTAAAGGGGGGGGGGGGGGGACCAAGGCGAGTTCGGTCGTTGTAATGGATTGAATGAAATTCACCAGTCGTTGTATTTGATAAAAATTAGCATGATGGAAATCGGGGAATATTTGGGACGCATCGTATAAGTCGTTATAATGGAATGGTTGTTATAACGGACGGTAGTTATAACGATCGTCGAATGTAATAATTTTCTAAAAATACCATTCGCAAAGATCTTATACCAAAAGCGTAGCGAGAGGGTCCGGGTGGGGCGAGATGCCCCAAGGCTATATAGTAAGGGCTGCTTGATCTCTTTGATGTTGCGCTTGCCGCCTTGGCTCAGTCACGACCACCTAGATAACCTAGGTATGTTATCTAGGTGGTCGTGGCTCAGTACGCGTGATCTCGCGAGATGCTGTGGTGTGTGACGTCACGGCCCTGCTCCTTTTTTTTCTCGCAGAGGGAATTAGCTTACAAAAACGTACTGCGTTGAAGAGGTTTATTTTAAATTTTAGTTGCCTATTTTCACTGTTTTGAGTGATTCATGGTGTTGTTTTAGTGTCACTGGTGTGCGCGGTTGGTATTTTTATCATATTTTCTTTTCGTGATTCTTGTGTAAATCAGTGATTAACAAATATGATTTGTGCGATGGCAACGTGCAAGAACGGTTCTCGGAAGACTACGAAACTTGGGATTCGAGTCTCTCATCGTTCTTTTCCCAAAGCCCCAGCAACTTGCAAAATATGGATGTCCGAATGTAAGAGGCTCGATCGAGCAAATTGCAAATACGCTTATATTTGCTTTTCGTGTTTTTCTGTAGCAGTTGTATTGGTAATAATGAAATCCAAGACCTTTGAAAGCTGCATCTAACTCAAATGAAAAAAAAAAGTAATTAAAAATTATTAGAAAGTTCAAAAGATAATTGAAATTATCCGTCTCGAGTTGGCTTCCAATTGACCCAGTAAAAGGTCACTAAAGTAAGAGATTCACCTGAAATGGATCCGAGAAAAATATTCTTGGTGGAAGTTACCTCATAAGCAAATGCAAAACTTCTTATTCTAAATGTACAAATGGCTGAACGAAATACGCGAATAAATAAACAAATACTAATAAGGAAAACAATTGAAAAGATCATTTTGGGAAGAATTCAAGAACATTGGCAGTAAGCAGTATAGCGATTGGTAGGATTAACAAGGTGGCAAAGCGGAAGCACTCGGTTCTGCAGGGGAATGACGTCACGCATGACGTCAGCTGGTACCGACTCCAGCGCCTCATAACACAGCCCTTGGCATATGGCTCTGCCGGTGCCCCCTATCAGAAATGTTATAAAATGACCGATTTTAAAGAAATAACATGGCTAAATCTAGTCTCTCCCCCAAATACTTCGAAATTAATTTCTGGCTGCGGGTCTGTCTGATACGTATATAACGTAAATACCTTAAAACTGAAACATATCAAAGATATTCTTACTAGAATTTCGCGTGATCGAATTCCACCGGAAATGAAATTCAATTTAAAAGAAATTTTGATTTTACAAAATGCGTACGTAAAATAAACATTTCATAGAGTCTATGGCAAACTACGAAGATGGAAGAGGACCGATACGAAATATTCGGTACTAATTTATTCGCCTTCGTGATTCCAAAAAAAAGAAGAAAAAAACCACGTTGGATTTTCTCAGAGCTCCTTCCAAAAAAAATGGAAGAATTGGCAGACATTCAAGATACAATTCCTAAAAAAAAGTCAAATCATAACGTTATGTAATTCGCATAACAAGAGAACGTCTTTCTGTTTTAAAATTTTTTTTTTTTCCTTTTAGAGAGGAAACATCAATTTACATTTAAATACCTTCTTCCATCATTTAGCATTAAAAACAGTGATTTCAATGTGATTCTCAAGTGCGAAATAAAACAAATACTGCATAAAAATTCAGAATTCGACTAATAAAGAGTGTCGAGCAAGAATCCGAGCAATCGATGCTTTTTCTCGTCGAATGTTAAAGAACAAAAAAGAAATTTTCTTAATAAAAGAAGAAGTCAGAAAAAAAGGCATAAAACATGACATGAATTTTTCACGTCCTTCTTTTAGCTCGGATTGCATTTGAATTGCTAATTTCCTATTCTCAAGTCCCTTCCGATTTTAAAGCAGGTTTTCTTCCTTCCGTTTCTTGCTTTTGTTCTTACGCACATTATCCGACAAGGAATCGGATTAACAACGCAAACAAGTTTCACAAAAATGTGTTTCCGTACATACCATCGTAAAAAGTGTAATGTTACGTAACGTTTTAACATAAAATTACTGGAGTAACCAACTGAATAATACACGGGAATATTACCCATTTCGTTTCATCTCTGAAGCCTCTGAGCATGTGACGGATCATGTTAAAAGTTTAATTTCAGTGTTCCGAAACAGACGCGTTTTCAGTAGTTATGGACGATCGAAAGAAGTTGCGCAGAGGTTAGCGCACTCGATCGGATGGCGAAGGGACGATGTTTGGATTCTCAAAAGAGGCTTTTAAATTTTCTTTTGGATATGTACATATATCCCTGTGTATGTGTGTGTGTGTGTGTGTGTGTGTGTGTGTGTATAGAACAGGAAATAAGAGAGATAAGAATCATCTCGGACACCCGGGTTGGAGCTCTCTCAGCCCTACCCTTGCGGAAGGGGGTGCGCATGACGGTGCCGTTTCCACACTATATATCCTCAGAAAAATGATGTTTTGGGGGGCGTACTTAGCTGGAAGCAAGAACATACGTATTTACTTGGGTAAAAATTAAGGTATTTCCACATTTCGTTATGTAGACCTAGACGAGTGTTTGACATCATAAAGGGCAATAGAAAATTCATTTTGACGTCGAAAATATAATCTCCTCTATTGGCATGAGGCTTAGAGGCATGCCTGGGTTAAGATGGTCATATTTCCATGCAGGGCCATTGTAGCAGCATCAGACCCCCCCCCCCCCCCAACTGGCTCGGAATACCTATATACCTACTGACATACTGTTTCCGAAAAAAAAAATAGTATCAGATCTCATTCACGGGGCCTTCTACGAGCTCAAGGCACCGGGCTGTGTTCGGATGAGGTCCATGCGTTAAGACAGCCCTTGTTCTATGGACAGTTCAGCTTCATTCTGAAAATGGTCACTTTTCCGCCCACCACATTTCACGTACAACCTTCATTTATTTATACTGTATCTGAATTTTTCTTCACAGCTCTTTGTGGCCTCCTCAACAGCCAGTGATGGCTCTTCCTCAACTTGATTTTCCCCATGACCCCCCCCCCCCCCGCGGGAATATCTCAGGACCGTAAGGGGGAAGACATATGGCCCTAGTTTGAGAAACACTGCCTTAACCCATTTGCATCATAAGCGAATATATGCAAGGAATTTCGCTGGCCATCATCACCAAAGCGCATATATGCGCGCTAGTTTTTTATGCATAAGAACAAAACACTAGAGTACTATCATACTGTATAAAACTATTAAATTTAATTTTTCATATTATTTTCAATGTATATCTTCATTGAACTAAGCAAAATTATTAATTCTTTGTGTACGCCATTTTGTTTTCCGCTTTTTTTTTCATTTTGAAATGTTTCTAACTTTATACAATAAAAAAATTTTGTTGATATGGGCCAATTTCCCACTTTTTCGAATGATGCAAATGGCTTAAGCCACTGAGCACCTTTGGCTAGATGTGTGCCCTTCACCCTGCCTGTACACACATCGCAATCGAAGCAAATTTTCACAGAGCTAATGTTAAAAATAGTTCCATACAATAAAACGTCCGAAATCCTTACCCTTTCCTTTTTTCAATAAAATACTTGACCGCTGACAGCCTATCTTTATCTAACGCCATCTACAGAATGAGATGACAGAAAGACCTTAAGACTAGCTGCTTTCCCGTCGGGCTAGCTATCATGTTCTCCTCAGACTTATGCCCCGTAAAAACAAAACAAAAAACTCAGACGACGAAAAGTCCACTTTAAATAGAGAAGAAAGATGTGTCAAGAAGTTTTTATTTTTATGGTCCTGCGTCTTCCCGCCATGACATTTCCGCGCACGCAATTTACCGCTGCGTACTTTTTTTTTATTACTGTTTTCATAGCCCCCGACTGACAATTCCGGTCTTTTTGGCTGTTTCCCTTCAGCAGCAGTAAATCTATCTTTTATTTTTAGCTCTTTTTTTTTTTCCATTTTTCGATGGCGAAACTGGTTCTCTTTCTATCTCTATACGACACTGACGAGGCGGGGGATGAGAAGAAGTGCAATTCGATTTTTATGGCCTCGAAGCCAGAGCATCAATCGAAAAAGGTGGTGGTCAATAAATTGAAACGACACAGAAGAATCCCATCTAATAGAACTTGATAATAGAGTGCTGTGAGTGAAAGAGAAGGAGAAATGTGGCTCACATCCGGCAAAGTTACCGAAGAAAAGAAAAAAATATATAATAATGGTCATATAGGCTAGAAAAAAAAAAAATAAAAGCTACTGACAGACAAATAAAGCATAGGGCAGACGCTGCAGCAAAAAGTTTGCCATGAAAAAAGTCCCTGCTTTGAAAGAATTACAGAAATCTCGTATAAACAGCATTTTTTGATGAAAGTTCAGAAATTCTTGAATTACAACAGCAGGGCCTGACAAATCCTAGGCGCCAGGTCGTCACCGAGACGGGAAAATCGGTATCGGAGCCTATAAAAGGTTCTATGTGTCAAGAAGTTTTTATTTTTATGGTCTTGCGTCTTCCCGCCATGACATATGATTATAAAAAAGTTTGTTATGTTATATGTATGGTGTGATAAGTAGATTAGAGTCTGAGGATATTGCAAAATTTTGGGAATTTATGTAAGCGTTTCTACCAACATGGGTAAGGTGGCAAGTTGTGTGAATTCCGGGAAAAAAAGGATTATTTTGGTTTTCCTTGAAAATAAACATACTTGGTCGTCGTCGTTCCCACCCGAAACTGTTCCCGGAAAAATCTGTTTAAGGTATCCGACTACGTTTAAAACGTCATTTTGGAAGAAAATATGGATATTTTTTTTTATTTTTTATAAAAGCCCTATTTGTTGTGATTCCAAAACGGGCCTTGTTTTGTTTATATGATGCTTAGAATCAAAGTTACGTTCACTTTAGTGTTGCATTTTTATATACAAGTAATACGCGAATAAAGACTTTAAACGTGTTTTGCGAAGAATGCTATTTTTGACATTTTACTTGACTTTGTGACATGATTTGTAAAAATTGATGCATTGCATCCTTACGAAATTTTAATGTGATATTTTGCTATATATTGTAGAGGTTATGAACCAAAATCTAAGGTCTATCACATATATTTTTTGAATTACGGTGTTTTAAAGACAAAATGTAGGATGAAATTTCAAAAAATTCACACGTAAACATATTTTGGTGTAACTTACGAACATATCATGCAATCCTTTGAATATTGGTTCATAACCTGCAACATTACTAGCTAAATGCACTGTGAAAATCTCAAAGCATTTCATTAATAAAAGTTTTTGCAATCGTGTTTCGAATATCACACGAATTTTGAGTAAAATTTGACATAAAAACGATTTTTTCATACAAAATGTCATAGATAGACTAAAATTTGTCACTGTTTTCACCATTTCGAGACACTTTCTATCAAAAAATATTATTAAAGTTCACTCCAGTACCATTTTAAAGAAAAGTGACAAGAAAGGTAGTTGGATACCTTAATAATTTCCCTGACGAAAACTCCTGAAGAAAGACATAAACCAGGAGTTCTCAAACTGAGCGCCACCAACCTTCGTCAGACAATAATTCCTAATGTTTCTCGAGTTTCAGTTTTTTCCCTTCAAAGAATTTTTCCCCATGACTTTATCAAATATTTGCAAATTTCACTGATATCTCTGTCTCCAAATATGCTACAAAAAAACCCTGACTTTTTTAGGGTCTATTTTTCTGACTTGATTTTCTCTTGTTTTTCAGGTGGCTGAGAACCACCTTGTTAAAGATTTGGCTAGTGTGCGATTAATATTAATATTATTGTGGTTTTTAGGGGTGCGGGAGAGAATTTTTGGGGGTGCGAGACGGGGAAAAAAACTACAAAATGTTGACTGATTATTCAGGGAAATGAAAATGATGATAAAAATTGAGTTTTTCCATTCCTAAAAAAATATGAATCATACCAATATTTTGACGCCTCATCTTCTGACTTTTGAACGAATACGAATTTTGCGCTGTAGAAGTCTCTTTTTGGATTAGCGATCGTACCTGTTTTCCATTTCGGTTGAGAAAAAAACACCATTATTTACCTAAACTATTTCGTGATTTGTTTACATTGGTACCTCGTGTTATTAGCATGTTGTGCTTAGATTTGATACTGTCGTGTAGACACGACTCAGAGAAAACATCAAAAAATTCAGTCAAGTGTCAAAGAAACATTAATTTATAGTTCAGAGGTCCTCGACCTTTTCCCAGTCGCTAGCACTGCCTTTATCCATCATCAAAAGAATATCACTCTTACGCAAGCTTAACATACGAATGCCTGAAATGACGATGATTTCAATCTTTGAATGCAATTCCTCCATGGTGTTTAATTGGAACGTTGATCAAGTGCTCGCGAGAACGAAATCGGACACTCTGGGTACTTCATGGAGCACCGTGGGGCTGTGAGAAACGGGTTGAAGATGCCTGTTATAGATAGATAGAACCGCTCGCGATCTCGGGCTGATGCAAAGCAACTTACTTCCGTTACCTCAAAAGAGGCAGGGTTGTGTAGGAAAAATTAGCAAAGATTAATAGTAGTGGCCCCCTTTGCCCCGTGCTCGCAAGTATCAAATCCCTCGCGCCAGTCTCCCTATGAAGACAGCTATCAAGTCGATGTAACGTACAAGTCATTTGACTAAAAATGGATACCTGAACCCAATGACCCGGGAGAAAAATTGCACGTGCGCTCAGTTTGGGATTTCAAAAGAACTGAGGAGAAGACTTGTGGGGCAAGTAAGAAGATGAAGTTAGCATGTGAGGTGGAAGATTCGAATGATCTAAATACACAATGTATACAAAATATATACAACGCCTCCACTGTGACGGAAACGAAGAGACAAAGCCTCCATCCACAGTGCTGAGCAGTTTTGCTTCCCTTTCTTTTTACAGAATATGCAATATACACACGCACATATGAAAACACACAGAGCCTACACTGCGACGGGAATAATCAAACAGAGCCTCCGTTCAAAGTGCTGGGCATTCACATTTGAATTCACAGATGCCTGTTATAGATGTTGCGGCTGGAATCAATAAGTGAAGAACTGTTTTCAATGAATTTTTATTACAAATCTCAAAAAAAATATTTATAAAAAAAATAGTGTTTTTAGTTTCGTTTTTGAATTTGCAAAAAGAATGAAGTCGAAAATTAAATGTTAGTTATAATCGAAAAGACATTAGACAATAATAATTAATTGTAATATTAATAAAAGAATTCATAGATATTAATTATTTTATAATTAATGTAATCAATTACAGAAAATAAAACTGAATTCAAATAGAAAATATATTATCAACGGGGTGCGGGAAGGTAAGTCGCATTGCCCTGGGGATGCGGGAAGGAAGAAAGGTTTGGAACCACTGGTTTAAGAAATCCACACATAACTCTCTCTACCCCTCAAGATGATCGCCATAGATGCGGATGGTGCGTCAGGAAGGCCGGGATTACACTATAAAAGTTTGATAAAAGAAGTTTTACAAAACTTAAAAAAGCAACCAATAAGCCTATTGGCTACATTCGCTCGAATGTAACCGATGCGCTTATTAGTTGCATTTTGCAAGTTTTGGAAAAGAACTCTTCTAAAACTTTTATACTGTAATCCCGGATGCAATGAATTTTCTGTACACAAATTTGAGGAATGAGTGGTCAATAAAATTATACAGTAGAATGTGAGAAGGCATCAAAACCACAAATCCACCTCTGCCTAGAGATCGAGGGATTGTGACGGAGAGTGAAGGACTAGATCAGTGTGAGATCAAAAGAATGATCAAAAGAGTCTGGAGGACCAAAATAGAGTGCAAGTATATGTGAATGACCAAAAGAGTGGCCCGGACAGTAAGAGACTGGAGAAGTGGCCAACAAAGCGTGTGAGCATGGGAGTGACAAGAAGAGAGACAGACCTAGAGAGTGTGCAAGCACGAGAGTGAGCAAAAGAGAGGCCCCGAAAAGTGAGTGACCAAAAAAAGGCCCTATATAGTGTGCGATCATGGGAAAGACCAAAAGAAGAGAGAGAGATCTCTAGAGAGTGTAAGCGTAGGAATGACCAAAAGAGAGCCTTAGAGAATGTGAAAGCATGGGAGTGACCAAAGGAGCGACATAGAGGATGTGAAAGCAAGTGAACGCCCAAAAGATTGATTTAGATAGAGGCATGGTGGCGGCTAAGAGCTATATCCCAGGGCGCAAGTTCGAGGGATTAGTGGTCAAGAAAATTCGACTGGAGTGGGTAAAGGGTGTAAAAATTCGTACAGCCCATGAGCGGCAAAATCATAAACCTGCCTCTGATCATATTTACTCACACATATTTCGCAACATTACTACCATTCATTCCTCAAGTAGACATGATTGCATAGATTAAAAATAGTAACTAGATTACTCAATTCTTTCTTTGTAAGAAAAATGCGTGTATGGACTGGGAATCCATTATATAAATGGAAAAATATCACTCTAAAAAAAAGGGAGGCGAATATAATAAAGGAAGGTCACTTCGTTCCTCTTTTTGGTGGCGAAGTTTTCTCAAGAAACTCCCACGTTTATGATGAGATGAACACAAAAAAGGTTCTGTCTATGTAAGGGGCAGACAGAGCGAACCGAGTCTTGACATCTCTAAGAAGAAAAATAAAAACTGGTCCAATGCAGGTAAACCAGTTATTCCTCCTATTTTCTCTTTTGTTCCGTATTATAACATGGCCTAATGGTGAAACAATACCTTAAAATACAACAGCCGAGCGCGTGGGTTGAAGGGCGCAGAAAATAAAAAATACAATGGATGACAGGCCCTAGCTTTTTTTTTTACGCAAGCGGATAAAAGCCGGTATATTATATAGGGATACGCGTATCACACTCTCTGCTGCCTGGAAGGTTCAAACTTGTTACCACGTTTCTTTCTTTATGCTCTTCATCGGGTTACTCCATGGAAATTTGAACAGGTGTTCAAGGGTGAGTTCGGTAGCAACGACTCACTCACTACTTACTTGAGATCACTTTAGCACTTGATTCTTAGTAGATATTATTTCGGGGTTTTCAAACCTTGTTGCTCTTGCGGTTCCCTTGAGTATCCAAACCCTTCACGCCTCCCACCTCCAAAACAGAAAAGTGCAGCAATTAATAGTTCAAGACTATGGTCACCATACGACTTTGATTCCCACAATGTCACTCTCCCCCTTCTGGAATCCCGCCATGGATTCGTGCCTGCGCGAACGAAAACAAAACGAAAACAAACAAAACAAACGAAAACAAACTCAAAACAAAACGAATATGTATGGAATTGTGATCTCTTTAGATTTTTCTCATTTCTGTGTGTACGGCGCGGTAAATATAAACATACCAAATTCGATTTAACAATACAATCGGCCCCGCTAAATCGGATAACGGATATCCCGCTTCAACGGATAAAATCTTCTGACAACAAAATTTCTCCCATTATACAGACAATGTTAAAGTTTCCCGCTTAATTGAATATTACGATTTGCAAGTCAACTGTTAATACACATCAACCACTATATAAACATAATGTTTTTACTGTATGAAACATTTGGAATTGATGGAAAATATTTTACCAAGTTCAGGGCAGCAACTAAGGGAATGCCGGCGGTCCTGGTGCCCCAGACTAGAGAGGGCGCAAATTTCACTCTTTAACCTCCCTTCCAACATTATAAGGGGGCGTCAAAATGCGTACTTGACCAAGCATCTAGTTACGGCCCTGACTAAGTTAAGATAAATACATTTGAGAGTATGTACTGGCCTCCAAGCATTCAAGTTCACTCAATACGTACATTTAATCATTTTATTTTTTTCTGTCGAGCCAATAGAGGGCGCTAACTTTCCTAATGAAAAGTACCCCGCATAAACGTATATTGTGTGCTGGAATCGTTGATATACAATCGGCTCCGCTCAATGGGAGAGGCAAGGACAGCTGAACAGCATCATGGGGGGAGGGGGGGGGGCAGACAAAGTTGTGCTTTGGGGCCCTCTACCTGCCTGTAGACATAGACTATCAATTATTTATATAGACAGGCAGAGATGTCGCTGTACTTTAATTTACCTGGGTCAAGGAACAAACGGTATTCAAAAAATCTTGAGTGAAAGTGGCTGAAAATCCCTCTTGAGTGAAAGTGGGTCCCTCTCGAAAAAAATCATCTTGAAAAAAAGAATGCCCCCCCCCCCACCCTTAATTCATTGGTATCTGTATGAATTTTTCGCAGCATGCCCCAGGTCTTTGATCACCTGCTTATATTTCTTCGTTGAGACCGAGCGGCGGGCCATGTTTTGGGTAGGAGAAGGAGGTATCTCTGTGAATCAAATAAATAATTCATTTCTAAAAACATGTTCTATCCAAAGGTTCATTTACTTCCATTGTCTACTAGTAGGAAGAGCCTCTGAGAATCGAACAAGTCGAATTTAACACATGTAATAAATATAAAACAAATATACAGTCGATCCCGCTTATAACGTTCCCATTTACAACGTTTTTCCACTTAGTACATCTTCTGGTTTAAATTTAAAGCAAATTAGATTCTCTCTCTCACTTATCTTCCGATTCCCTATTCATATAAATCCTCGCGAAGCGATTTCCTGGTAGAATGACTTTATTTTCCCTCCCTGTTGGTCCACCACTCTGATCTATCGCCATTTAACTGCCACATATTTTCACACCTAAATATGGGAGCTATGCCAGATTTGTGTCGGTGAAACTCAAGTGTGTTTGTGTGTGTGCGCCCAGCATTCAGCGTGTTTTGTCTTCAGTAGGTGGTGCCATCTGTCTACAGCCGCAACTCCTACTTTCTCAAATGGGGCAAGCATACATTTTGGCACCCCGTGTAATGTAGAAGAAGCAGTTATAAAGGGTGAATTCTCGGCGTCCCCTCTAGTCCAGATCCTGGGGGGCCACTATGCCCGCCCGCTCTGCCGCCCCCCCCCCCCCCAGTTGCGGCCTGCATCTATACTCCAACTTGGTAATGCATGGATTTGAAATTCAATGAATACACATTTGTGTTGTAGATCTGTATGATTTTCATGACGACCAGAGTTTTTTTCAAAGAAATAGCCGACTCAAAATTGGAAAAAAACCTTAGAAAATCGTATATTTAGCCGATTACCACTGCGCAATCGTGGGTTCCAAACCCGGATTTTCACCAAAGGCAAAATGGGGGGACGCCCCAAGAAAATTTAAAATATTTTTGTAGAAAATTAAAATATTGGAGAAAATGGTCTTTTATACTATTTTAATTTAAAATTTTTGAGCGTTAATGATCAACAATTTCTATGGAAGAAATCCTTCTGCCCCTCCAAAAGCCGATTCTGCGTACACACCAGCGGTTTTCGCGATGCGAAACGACGACTACAACATAGCAGCTGGATGACGAAACTGCAGATATATTCAAGGTAGAGTTTTTACATATTCGTTTTTTTTTCCTGAACGATCTCGGAAAATGTTTTACACTCTGAGTTCCAAATCCTTTACGATTTTTCAAAAAATACGCATTCGCAATCTTGTAAGAACAAGGCGAATTTGTACCACCGTGAATTGTACCACACTAATGACAAGTTTAATAATAAATACGTACTATAAAGATATTGGGATGAATCGAGAAGCTATCCATACTTAGATAAGTTAACTTTTTATGGGCAGTATATATTAGTATTTTATCATAGTCATTGATTTTTTATTGCTCCACTGGGTTGCTGTATTTTTTGGTATAGTTTTGATATATATTCGACAACTATATTTTTAAGGGCATCTTTTTTCAATTCAGCCACCTCGTTGGGCATTTTGTCTGTTGTGGCCTATGTATTTGCATTTGTATTAATACAGTGAAACCCCTCTTAAGGGTCACCCCTTCTTTTCCTGTCAAATAATAATTAAGTTTAATTTTAGAAGCTTCAATAAGAACCCCTTATTTAAGGACGAATATTTTTTTCCCGCCTGTGTCCCCTGAAAAGGGGTTATACTGTACTTAAAAAGAAACACATCCGTAAATCCTGAATCAAGAGCATCAACATTATTCGATGAAGGAAGGAAGCATCTGAGAAAAGCACACAAGCACACACTTCCAATTATCAAACCCTTGTTCAAACAGAAAAAGAAATGTCACTAAAACAATGCCATAAAACAACGACCTTGCTTGTCCCGAAAACCCCCTCGAGCACCAGACAAGCATAATAATGAGCCGCCATTCTTATGATCTTCAAAAGGACTAATTTTCATTGCCTTTTGTGTGTGTACAACCCCATCATGATGACGTACTTGAAAAGAGGAAGAGTAAAATAAGAAAACAGGAAGACTTCTCTCAAAAACAGATGACATCTTTTTCCCTAAACAAACACAAAAATTCAAAGAAAGGGACAATTTTTTTTTTCATCATGGAGGATAATAAGTCATACAAAAGCATCAGTTATTAGGGAATTTGAAAGCAATTTTGTTAGTCCTGTGTTCGCGACACTTTTTATGCATCGTCTACAGTATTTTGGAGCAAAACCTCGACAAAGGATCCACGTGACGTTACCGTATGTCCCGACCAATTTAATTATTTTCAACCCGTTGCATACGAAAATACAGTAGATAGATGAACTGTCCAAAATGGGATCCCGAAAATTCGCTTCCGACATTTCGCCCCCACGAAGCTTCGTCTCCTACATTCCACTTCCAGAAGGTTTCGCCCCGGACGGGGCCAAGTGAGCGGATGAGCAACCGTATGAGTGAGTAAATGGCCGCATAATTGACCGTATGATTAACCGAGTGGGTGAGTAACTGTATGAGTGACCGGGTGGGTGGGTAAACGTATGAGTGGGTGATCGTGTGAATGGTTGAGTAACTCTATGAGTGACTGAGTGGGTCAGTAATCGTAAAAGTGACTGCTTGAGGGGGTGAGTAGTCGTATGAGTGACTGCTTGGGGGGTGAGTAATCGTATGAGTGACTGACTGCTTGAGGGGGTGAGTAACAGTATCAGTGATAGAGTGAGTGATGAGTGATCGCATTAGTGATAGAGTGAGTGATGAGTGATCGCATTAGTGACCATATGAGCCTGTGAGTGATCGCATTAGTGACCATATGAGCCTGTGAGTGATCGCATTAGTGACCATATGAGCCTGTGAGTGATCGCATTAGTGACCATATGAGCCTGTGAGTGATCGCATTAGTGACCATATGAGCCTGTGAGTGATCGCATTAGTGACCATGTGAATTATCAACAGGGGGGATGTTAGTTCAGGTGCCCAATAACTATCGAAAGGTTTTTTTCCGTTTTTGGTGCACCGAATAAGATGCCATTAAGAATATTTCATATCTTCATAAAGGGTGGTTGATGACGCAAGCATCATCCAAACTCCCTCCCCCTTTTCATCAAAAGTCAGCAAATCGGAAACTCTCCCCCCCCCCATCGATGCTGACGCAACATTTGAATGACCCCTCTAAACACTTTAAACGGGAAATATTAATGAGAATTATATATTAGAGCTGAGTCCACGAAAAAACGTCGTACTAAGCGGAAAAACATTATAAGTGGGAACGTTATAAGCGGGATCGACTGTATATGTTTAGGGGAATTTGGATTGGATTTTACGAGACCTATTCACGACAGTCTGCATAAATAAATGCAGGCGTCTATTCCGGAGCAAAACTCGACAAAGGATCCACAGGGCGCCACGGTAGGGACAGATGTTCCTAAACTGATTTGATTATTTTCAACCGGCTGCATATAAAAAACCAGTAGATGCAGTCCAAAGATAGATAGACGTGTTGCATCAACACACGGGTGGAGAATCTCTTTTTATGGCTGCAAACGTTTGGTAGGATCCGATTTAATCCGTCACGGGATCATGGGAAATATATAATGCTGCGAGAGAGAATATATACGGCGGCTTTGAATCATTCGGTCGTCCGTGCGTATAACTGAATTCACCGTAACAATTTCTCTATGGGATAAGTCAGCTCATCTCTATTCATAAACTGTTTTTTTTTCTTTCAAAAGAGAGGGTGGACGAAGAAGAATACAAGTACGGTATTAAATCTAACGGGGATCAGTTCAAGGATTGCATAGCTTTCCGGTCCGAAAACCACGTTGCCAACATTTTTTTACGTAATATTTCAGGCCCTGGTGCCACAAATGTGTGGGTTGCTTTTTCTAAATCTTAGGTAAATGAGCCCTGATTTAAAGGTTTGCGAAAGTTTTGAGTTAGACTATGGTGATACGAGCTTTGGGTAGCTTTCATCAGAGGGCAGCACTTGAATGTGAGCTTTCGGGTGATTTTTAAGATTGTTTCCCCAGAGAGAAAGTGCCTGCAGGTAAAATGTGATTTATTACATAAAGTTTAGCAATAAAATTGTGGGAAAAATCGTAAGTGAAAATGAATATACCCTGCATCATCTTGGCTGAAAAAATTTGAACTAAATGAGTTATTTCTTTACAAAAAAAATTTTTTAAGAGAAAAATATTTGATGACATTTATATTTTTAATGCATTTTTTTTAGTATCAAAAATGCAAAATGAATGCTCGGGTGTCTGAAAGGGTTATGAATCAGCGGCGTTCCTTGACGGTTTGCTTTTCTGATTTCAGGACTATAGATCAATAGATATCCTGCGATCCTCAAACGATGTCACGAATAGTCTTGGGCGCTGCTAACTCATGGGCGCTTTTGACAGTTTCACGCCAATCCACAGCCTCTAAAAGCTGCAGAAGTTTAATTATCTATGTATGGAGTAACTTTGAGCATTGATTCTCAACCTGGAGCCATATAGACCCTTGCAGTCCTGAGGAAACTACTGCCCTAGAGGAAACCCTAGAAAGAAGGGTTTCCTATATCACAACGTTTCTCAACCTATGGTCCGCAGGAAGACTTGATGATTCGATTCTCACTGAATGAAAAATTGTTCAATTGTTGTAATTGGTATTAATAATATTCATATCGGTTCAAATAAAAATTACTTAGGTTCACCATACCTCCTCATTGAAGAAAATACGAAAAACTGCGATCCCAAATACGGGATATTACTAATTGTAGCCAAAAAATGCAGTTTATGACGAATTCGATAATTACTGCAGAAATGGGCGAAGGGTGGGGGAAATAAAGGCCTGCTACAAATCACAGCAAATAAAAATGTATTTGACGAAAAAAAGTATCCAAATGAGTTGGCGACCATAATTCATTGTCAAAAATACAGAAAACTAGGATCTTAAACACGGTAAAATACGAGACGTCGCCAATTGTCATCAAAAACGATGTCATAAATCAGCAAAATCCCTCATTGTAGTTGAAATCACAGAAAAATTGAGGAAAAAAAAGTTGAAAAATACGACAAATATGTAAGATGAAAATATTTACGTAGTTCCATTTATAGCTATAATTATCGCAATAAGTTTTGAAAAACGCCGTTTATTCATGATTTTAGTAAATATTACGAACCCAAATAAGCATCGTTGAAAAAGCAGGACAAATGTATAAAACAATTTGGAACTTTTCTGGAATACCCCGTAATGCGGGACAAAAGAGGTCCGTCGTTTCAGGTTTTCACTGGTCTTTGCGCTGCTGTGTAACATTTATACCATTTCCGAGGTTCCGCAAAGGGCAAAACAGTAGCGGGTTTTGGTGAATCGAATGATCGACCAAAGCATATGAATAGCATAATATCATCAATTTATAATTCGATCACCAGATTCGAAGAAAAAAAAATTCTACCGTTAATTTCAATTTCTAAAAATATTTAATAACAAGTAAAACACACGTACGTACGCCAGATACGTAGGTATCCTTGAACAACACGTAAAACTTATCTTCCAAAATTCAGAATAGACTAAAAGTTTTCAATACACAGAAATTGGAAATGGGAAAGACCTCTTCTTCCCCTCCAGCTATCCATGATTATTTTCTACTATCGACTATTTCCAATTTTCCTAGAAGGAAAAACGTCCCTTCGGAACATCGTATTTGATGTATCACGAACTAAGTATTGCATTGGCTCCATGTACAGTATATATTATCCAATAAATTGTATTTCATTTCACTCTTTTTTCCCTCGTATCGGTATTTATAACATATATGATTGTAGGTATTTTATCGAGTCTCCATTCAAGCCGAATTTTCTTTTATCTTGCAGAGTTAGCATTGCTAAAAAAAATAGAAGAGCAAAGAATAGCAAACCGGACGTGAAATTCCTAAATAAAAGGGGAAAAAAATATACTGTTTGCAACTTCTTAATAGAAAAAAGAAAAGAGGGAATTTATTTTTCCCTCTTTTTTTTACGGCCAGAAAAGAAAGGTTTAAAAAAAACATTCATCGAGAGAAAACAGCATCAAATATAACTCATTTCCCGAAGAAAAAAGTCTTTCCAATAAATAGCTTTAAGGATACGCCGAAGAAAAAAAAGAACTCAGGTTTGGTTTTTATATGGAAAAGAAAAATCCCTTTGACATGAAAAGGGAAAAATATCGAGATGGGATGAAAAAGAGTCGAGGGAAAAACGTATTAATTAAAGTCTCTGCCTAGATGCTAGTGAATAATTTAATACATCTTTTTTCGCCGTAGATTATGAGATTATTTCTTATTGATAGAATTGTAAGGTTTTTTTTTTTTGCTACAGCATAAACTTTGACCAATTGTACCATGAATCCACATTTACAGCCATGGTTCCTGGGATCGTATCTTTTTTTTCCCCTACATTATCAATTAAGAAGGGAAAATAACATTTTGGGCCCTTGGGAAATTCTAGCCTCGCAAGCCCTGCTGAGAGATGTGGAAACTTTGTAGGTGGCATACTTGATGAGTTGACAGTAATAAAAACAGATGACACTTCAAACTCTTGCAAGGAAGCTGATGGTGTCAATTATCGATGTTGTTTATCTTGATTCTCAAAAGACATTCGATCGGGTTCAACATGGTGAACTCCTGAAATGTTTACATGGGAATTAAACGCTTCAAGACACAAGTTAGAAACTCCGGACCAACTTGAATATGATTGCAGCATGAGCTGATAAACGGAACATGACTTTCAGCGTTGACTAGTGCATGGTCGCTCATTTTGGTTCTAACAACACTCGCTTCACTTTCGAGTTGAATGCTATTGCAGATGCAACTAGGGTCGTCAATTCGGGGATTCCTATCGACAAGAGACTCAAGTTTTCTGAGCTTTGTTCCGCGGTAGTAGAAAAATCGAATAGGAAGCTCGGCTTCATTCTTAAAAAGTTCTCTTCGTGTTCTCCTAAAGTGATCCTTCCACTTTTCCGGGGCTTAGTTCGTCCTGAACTGGAGTATACTTACACAGGGACATAGACTTGGTCGAGCAGGTGCAGAGAAGAGAAATGCGTGCTATTGTTGACACCGTCAATCGAGTGCTTCAACAAGGGGGGAACACCAGTATCGATCGATAACGGATAACTCCTGGTTATGGTGTCGCAGGGAATTTCTTCCAACAAGGTTGTGAATAAATGGAATAGCTTACCCCCGGGTGCCGTGAATTCTACTGCAATTGAATTGGCACGTTTAAAAAGAAACACGGTGTTCGTGTTGGTATTCCCGTTTCGCCTGTTGTGGCCTTTGTATTTGAATTAATAATAAAATTGCAATTTTTATAAATTGCATTTGTCAGGTCAATTAATCTATTCAACACTTCTACCACGCAGAAAATACGTATCAGCATTGAAACCTGGGGCTTTGTGTAGACGATATAGGTGGTAATCCCAATGTTTTGAAATGGATGAATATCGAAATGAAATGCATGGTTGTGAAGGCTTCAAGACCAAATATGTTTTTGATCGAACAGAAATGCAGTCATTACCGATTGAATAATATTTTCTAGATGACCACCACACCCTAACAAAATACTCAAAGGCGTATTTCCTCATTCTTTCTCGCCTGGTCAATATTTTCAGATCATTACAGGACCAATAAAAAATGGAAAAAAGCCTTACCACGCTAATGGAAAACGGTAAAAGAGAGTACACACAACTCGGTTCTCTATCTATTCATTCCGACCGGACAAGAAGCAAAGAGAAGACGGTCCAGTCGCGGAAGTTCCATACAAAAGAAGTTCTTTTAGAGTCAACATCCGGTTTCATTTCCGACTCCAAACAACATTGCTCTTTTGTTTGCTTCTCTGGATTTCTTCCGGTGCCGCAAATGGGATGTGATTGATATACCAATACAAAAACTCCAGAAGCAAAAATTCGATATACGCTGCACTGCGGATATGGCAATTAATCTAACCTATACTGGAGCAGAAAATTTCATCAAAAGATGCCGCAGGAGTTTTCTTTTACCCACGTAACTTTATAACATAGTTTACAAGTTCAGTGTAGCAAAGCATAGTCAATGAGGATATACTAATTCTTACCCAACCTGGAAGAGCCCCTGATTTCCGAAATTAGGACCTGTTCTTAATTTCATACGTAAAATAAATTTTCCGTAAAAAAAAAAAAGCTTAAGGATTAGATTCTCTAATTAGTAGGTGTGGTATATCCCAGAGGTTTGCGTGTCGTGGTACAAAAATTTGTACGCACCGGCGCTGAACTTCCGAAATCTGTACGCACTTCTCTTGAACTTCTCAAATCTGTATGCGCCTCTCTTAAGCTTCTCAAATCTGTAAGCGCCTCCCTTAAGCTTTCAAAGTCTGTACGCACTTAAACTGAACTTCCATAATTTGAAACGACATTCCCTTAGTTTTCAAAACCTCCACCAAGATTCCAAAATCTGTATATTCCTCCCATAACCTTTTGAAATCTGTATCCACCTTTGCTGAGCTTACAATATCTGTATGTATAAGATAATACCTATAAGCTTCCAAAATCTACAAGCGAACCCCCACCTTGAGCTCCCGGAGCTTCCAAAATCTTTTCGCAACTTCATTGAGGTTACAGAATTTTTAGACATCCTTTCCAAAACTTCCAAGATCTATATGCACATCCCGCCCCCCAAAAAATAATTTTCGCAGCTTCCGATGAGGCGTGGCCTCACACACAGTTTGGAAATCCCCTGGTGTATTTCAGTCAGAATCGTCTAGCTAAATTAACTAACCCCTCCCCCGAGGGGTGCAGTCGATTCAGTATAATTAGCTCCATTATAAACGGACATGAATATCACGATCACCAGAAGACATTCAAAAAGATATATAAGCTGCAGCGAACCTCATCAATCATTAAAACACCGTCGATCACGCGTCCGGATAACGAGAAAACGTACGCACAAGCAATAGATACATCATTATGAAGAAAAAAAAACTCATTGACGCAAATAACACCAATTAGTACCTTTAATTAGCAATCTAATGCCATTAGAATAGCCATCGAACTTGATCTTACGTTAAAAACGGGACATAACAATGAAGGAGAGAGAGACACATACAGCTACTTATTTCATCCAGTACAGTGTTTTCTCTCCTCTCCCTAGTGAAAAGTATATTCCAAAGAGGAAGGATAACAAGTTCCAACCACGTTCCAGACTCCTTTGGAACCTTGTGAAATAGCCGAATAAGGGGGGGGGGGGTGAAGGGAGGTGTCAGAAAGAAAGCAATAACGCTACATTTAGCAGCGTCGTGTAGCGCTGTTCGCGTGAGGCCGGCGATAATTACGTTTATGGCTGCCCGCGTCTAGTAATTAACAACAAGGGGAGGAAGATATTATCTTTCATTTGCTGCACATGATGTCTTCGGGATGTAAAACATTTCAATTTCTTTCTTCCTTTTTAATAATCCTCCTGCTCCTCCTCTTCTTGTAAGTCATTTCCGCCGACTGTGGTTTGAAAGTTACTTCCATTTTTTTCATTCACAATTCATTACGGGCCTGGAATATTTAAAAAAAGGGGGGAATAACCTATTCTTTTTCGCTGGCGTGCCATTGCAAAGACTCAATACATATTATAATATCCTTTATGGTCATTGCATGTGCATTCATTCCCTGCAGAAGCAATAATTTTTCCTCCTCATTAACACGAATCACAGTGAATTTTGAAGGGAGAATTTTTAA